>NW_009909753.1:88591-110530 GCF_000696875.1 Nestor notabilis | reverse complement strand
GGTCCTTGCTGTTGCGCGGTGCTGCAGCAGGAGATTGCATCGTCGGGGTCTACAGCGAGCACAGCCCTGGAGAATGCGGGGTGCGTTTCTCCAGGGTGTACGGGACACCCGAGAGGAGCACCCCGGTACTGACCACTGCCACCAGATGCTGCTGTTGCCACTGCTACAGAGGATCTTGAGGCAATGGGAGGAAGGAAGTGACTTACCCTTTTCTGATATTCAGGGCTCTCTTTTTTCTTCTTTTCTGAGTTATCAAATGCCATTTGCTTGTGCACGTTTCTCTGTGGGATGACGCTGCTGGAAAGAAGCCAGAGATGAAATGGGTCGACTTTGTTTTCCCGGCCAAATGCAGGTAGAACAGTTGTACCTTCAGCATCGCAGTGTGGTCCAGAGGTATTGCCTGCTGCCTTTGCTTCAGAGAGCTTCTCCGGCCAGTGCGGGGTGGTGTATGGCTGAGGATCACCACCAGCACATCATTCCCTTGTACTTGCTACAGAGAACACTGCCTCTCACTTCTCAGAGCTGCATGGGACCCTCTGGGAAACTCCAAAAACTCACACTGGTCCCAGTCCCATTGCTCCCATCCGGTACTGGTGGCTCATCCTAGAGCTGGACTCAGCCAGTGTCTGCCTCAACACAGTTCCACTTTAAAAAGCTACAGAGGAGGGGAGGGTGGGCTGGAAAAATCAGTTCTTCCACTACTGCCTGCAGGTGTCCCGGATGAAATCCACCTTTAAGAAGGGCCTGGGCAAGAAGCACTTACTGGCACTTCACTGTCCTTCCACTTCGCCAAAGGTGCTTTAAAGCCCTTCGGTTTAAAAGGCTTATTTTGTTCAGGTTAAGCTTGATTTTGCCTTAAGAGCTGGTTTGTTTATGTCTGTCTTTATTGGGCGTGGAGGCAGAGAGGCTGGGAGAGACTGTGCAGTGTCACTGGGTATAAATAACTGGCTGAGAGCAGGGCAGGGCTCTGCCTTCACACCCCTTGCCAGTGAGCTCACTGGGTAGATATGCTTTAGCCCAAAGCATCCTGATATGTTAATGTAATTGTTTTGTGCACTTACTGAACATGATATTGTTACTGTGAGGTCTCTGAGCTCGCCTGCGCACTGCAGCAAGCCACAGTTTCTCTTTGCAGCTGTAGAGGTGCCTATTGCATATCAGCATTTCCATTTTTAAAAGGACAAGGGATTTTTAGAGGGATAATGAAACAGGAATGTGCATTCAGTCAAGGTCTCCCCAGAAGGCAGGTATTTGCACCCTTTCTTTAGCTGCTTTCTGGAGTTTTCTAGAATAGCTGGGGAACAAGGGGCTGGACATCCATGGGTGGAGATGGGGGTCCGCCACACCCCGAGCAGGATGAGAAGGAGCCTTCCCCTCTGTTGAGTGTGTTTGGTGAGGGGTTTTTATGCACTACACATGCCGGTGGCATTGAAGCAGGGACAAACGGGTCCCCAGTGCAGGCGTTCCTATGCAGAGCAGCTTGCCATGGAAGCTGGGAAGAGGGGCTGACCCCAAACTTCCGTGTGCCCAGGGAGCTGCTGCTCACAGCCTGCAGGACTGATGCTGCTGGGCAGAGTTTATAGGGTTGCACTGGGCTCAGCCCAGGGTGCAGGGGTGACACAGAGCCACCCTGGAGCCACCCAAAATCCTCCCTAGAGCCTGCTGCATTCCCTTGCCTCTTACCTCCTCCCCATAAGCTGTATCCAGGACCTGCTCCATCATTGGGAGTGCACAGAAGAAACACCTCTCATGCAGTAGGTTGTCAGCCATGAGGGACTGAGGAGGTTCAGCTGCAAGTGGTACCGTCTCTGCACGGAGGCCTTATCCACACTGTAACATCCATGTCTGCCATCGGCCACCTGAGCCCTTCTGAAGGGAGCACCTGCCTCCCTTTTGGATTCCTCTTTTAAATCTGGGTCTAAAGCCCCTTTGTCCTCTCTGGCCTTTTTTCTGGGGTGTTGGTACCTGCTGCAGACCTGCCTTCTGTTCCCTTGTGGAGCTTTCGCAGTGTCTCACTGCTGCCTGGGTGTTGTGATGGTGTTACAGCAGAGAGGCAGCACATCCCTCCACCACATAAGGGGGTTGTTGGTCTGGGCTGGAGTATTTTCATATCCCTCCAGTTGCTTTCTGAAAATTTGGGGTTTTTTACCCACTTAAACTCAAAGGAGACTATTTACACATATATTTCACAATAAGTAAACCGTGGAAAAATACACACAGTATAGTATCACAGGGTTTGTTCTGCTCTCAGCACAGCTTTAGTGGCAGGTATGGTATGCAGGTGATATACCATCGTAGAAGGATTTTCCTAGATCTTAAATTGTGTGGCTCCACAAAGTATGAGAGGGAATTTTTCCTTTTCAGCCCAGGCAAAATCACTTTTGCAAGGGGGGCTTATGGCAGGAATCCTTCCTGAGCACAGCACCGCGTCCTCTTTCACACAGTGTGTGCTGCGATGCAAGAGGAGTGATCCTGCTTCTCAGGGGCATCTCTGGGGGAGTGAATTAATGTCTCTGTATTCCTCCTGCAGAGATGAATTTAAATATACATTCTTCTTAGTTGCTTCTGGTATTTCAATGCTGAGGCTTGGTTAGCACGATGCCTGATTTCCGCTTAGGGCAATGATTGATGGGGAGGAGGAGGACCCAGCCTGGAAATACCTAATCCTTGTGGAGCAAGCACACTGCTGTGACACTGGGAGTGCCCTTGGGAACCTCCAGCTGCTAATGGGAGAGACATGCTGGGGAGCCCTGTTAACCCTGGACCATTTCTGTAGGATTCATCAGCACCACCAAAACTTGTCCCAGATCTTTCTAATAGGGCTCTGTGGCTTTGCATCTCCACACACACCCTGTGGCTTGCCTTTTAGGCTGATAAATTGATGAAAAGAACTATTTTGCCAATACACCATCATAAATTATGGATAATTAAAATCTGCTGGTCATGAGATGAGTATTAATCTGCAACCAGCACTCTCTTCTTTTAAGAACCCTTCAGAAATGGGATCTGAGCTGCTGGAATGAGCCTGGGTCGATGTAGTGAATGTATTTCTGTGGAACATTCTGTTTTGTTTTGACTTTTACCATCAATTGTACATTGCAGGGATAAACATGCTCTTTTTTTCATTGTTCCAGAGCCGCTTTGCTATTCTGGAAGATAAAATATATTCTTTTCCTTTCTACTTTCTAAGCCAACTCAGTTTTGAAGTAGCGTAAATCTTTCTTTGGAGATGGAGGATTTCGGATGGGGAACAAAGTCTAGCAAATTTTTAATTTGGGGCCCATTTATTCTCATTTGGCAGCTCCTGTGGATTTGCAAATGTGGATTTTTAATTTTTTAGGCCCTGAATATGGGCAAGGGCTTCCTCTGACAAGTGTTTGAGCCACTCACTGGGACAGCCCTGCGTTCTCCAGAGCCATCTTTGATGGGTTGCACAGCAGAAAGCGTTTGAAGCTCCATTTTGCCTTAGGCTTTCAGTCAGGGATTGGGAGCTAAATAATGAATGCCCATCCATTCATAGAAATTGTTGTTGTCTCCGTGTATGCAGAAGGGAGGTGTTAATCTGGATGTTTTTGGAACAATGGGAGATAATTTGAAGACTGGTCTGGCTTGTGTGTAACACCATGTTTGTTGGGGCCAGTTCTGAATAACCTCGTTGAGGGCCTGATCTGTGAAATCCCTATAGCAGAGGAGGCATCACAAGATCAAACATTCAGGATCACAGTCTTGCAAGTTTCTCTGATTTATTTATGATGCTTCAAATCAGTTATAAACATTGTCTCCTAAACCAGTGGTCTGAAGCCTATTGCATGATTACAATGGGGCAAATCCATGCACATCTTTGGACTTACCCCTCTGAGCTTGCAGCAGGCACCAGGATCAGTTTGTTCATCCATAATGAAGAAAACATTCTGCTGATAAATTGTATTTTGCTTGTAACAGACCAGAGCATCCTATAGCTCGTGTAGCGCGTGGCTGCGGCTCGCTCGGGGCAGTGGCGAGAGCATCTCTAACCCTGGCAGAGCTCCTCCAGGGCCCTGGTTTTGCTAGCTACAAGAATGGGTGCTCCTTTCCTGCAGGTTGTTGTCACCTCATTGTCATCAGATTTCTGCGTTGAAGAAACCCCTCTGTTTTCATTCTGCCTTTGCTTTGCATTTCTCTGCTGCCGGATGTGAGAAGAGGGAGGTGAGGACTGCTCCTGCCAGAGCCAGAGCGTGCTGTGCTGGGGAGGTTATCCCTGTAGGTGCACAATTGTTCGCTATTACCTTTGTGCTCATCTGTCTTTTTTTTTTTTTTTTTTTTTTTTTTTTTTTTTTAACAAAATGAGCTCTAAATGCTTTTACCATAAGCAGGGTTGTATCTTTCAGTATAAATGAAGCATATAATTGTGTTTTCCTAACAGCTCTACATTAAAAATAAGTTATTGTGCTGCTAATGGGTTTTCCTTGACAATTTTCCATCCAGTGAGTGCAAGGCTTCTGTCTGAAGCTGTTGTACACCACCTTCTCTGCCTCTTCTTTCTATGCTACTCTGCATTTCTCAAGTTGGGGTAAAGTGTTAGTGTGATTCCAGCTTTGATCCCATTAATTCCTAATTGGAGGTTTGAGCCCTAATGTTCCACCTTTGTGATTTTATACACACGTTTTCATGTAATTAAAGCCTAGACTGGGGGATGCACAGTTTAGCTGGAAGGGGGAGGAACTATGCAACAAAACTTACTGAAATATCTTATCAAGCCACTCAAAAAGCCCCATGAAAACAGTGTTAAATTGCCTGGGTTTGCACCTATATGACCAGATTTCAATATTTTAATCATCTGCATCCCTCCCTCCCCTTTCTATTGTTTCCCTCTGGTGGTTTTGTTCTGATGGATGCCATTTCTTCTTTAAAAAATGGCATTGGCTGCTGCATTGCCTGCAGGCAAAAATCTTTGCATTGTGCCACAGAATCTCTCTCCTCCGCTGTAATCTCTTGCATAGATTGGGTGACCTCTGCAGATATAATTAAATCTCTTCCTGACAACCATGCGGTTTCAGTTCAGCTCTGAGGCCAGTGTAACTGGTAGAGAAGTGTCAAATTAGGGCCCTGGACCGATCACTGTTATTATGGAAAGACTATTTGAGCACTGGGTTATGCTGGTTGGTGCCGTACATGACTTCTGGGGAACCTTCTCTGCAGAAATGGGGTGAATCTTGGTCTGAGGCAGTTTCTTGACCTCTAATTACAGCCTGAACACAGGAGGTTGGATCACATGAGTGTTGAAAATGGGGATATATTATTTTGTATTTTCTGTTGGTTTAAGGACCAGCCTCTTGCTCTCCCAGTGCTTTTATTTTTCCTTGTGTTTTTTTAACCTGTGTTTTGATGCTGCGAGGGCTGGAGCAGCTCTGCTCTGGAGCCAGGCTGAGAGAGCTGGGCTGGGGCAGCTGGAGAAGAGAAGGCTCCTGAAGGGGACACCTTAGAGCAGCTCCAGTGCCTAAAGGGGCTCCAGGAAACCTGGAGAGGGGCTTTGGACAAGGGCCTGGAGGGACAGGACAAGGGGAATGGCTTGAACCTGCCAGAAGGGAGATTGAGATGAGCTCTTGGGCAGAAGCTCTTCCCTGTGAGGGTGCTGAGGCGCTGGCACAGGGTGGCCAGAGAAGCTGTGGCTGCCCCATCCCTGGCAGTGTTCAAGGCCAGGTTGGACACAGGGGCTTGGAGCAACCTGCTCTAGTGGAAGGTGTCCCTGCCCGTGGCAGGGGTTGGGACTGGATGAGCTTTAAGGTCCCTTCCAGCCCAAGACAGTCTATGATAAGGATCTCATGATTTAGCATGAGCTAGAAAAGGAGGGTTGGATGGTAAAACCTGCTGCAGCTCTGCCCTGAGCCTCTCCTCCCTGCTCCTGATGCTCCTCTTCACTTCCACACAGCTGAAACCTCCAGCCACCGTCCTCCCTGTCACCCAAGTTATGTTTCCCCAGGACCAGGCTGTACATGCCCTGTGGATCCTGTTCCACCTCAGCAGCGGCAAGGAGTGCTCTTTTTTCCTATGGAATTAGCTGGATCCCATCAGCATGTTTTTCTTCCCACAAAACCTACCGATGACTCAGAGTTTCCATTCCTGTCTGGACTAAGGGAGGCTCCATCTCCTTTCTCTCGTCTGGCTGCCTGCACACTGCAGTCCTCCTCTTGGCTTTAGAGAAAACCATCATCATCTTCATCTCCTTTTGCTTCCAGGGAGGAGCCTGTGCTTGCCTGTGGTCAGAGGTGGGAGATAAGGGATGTGTTGTGTCTCTGCCATTTGTTCTCTGTGTGAACTGGGCTAGGTCTCTGTCTCCAGTGGGTCATGTCAGGGTACCCAGGCATTTGGGAGTTACTTTTAGGAATAATTTGAGCCATCCTGAGTGCTGAGCATCCATTGCAGAAGATGTGGGTCCTTGGAGAGGTGCACGCAGAGCCCTGAAAGAACCCTGAAAGGCTTCTGTCTTCCAAAGACATGCACATCCACATTTATATCTATGAAAGCTTCATCTCTCCGGCCTGATTTACAGAGTAGTTTATTCCCCGAGCATCTCTTCCCTCTCCCTAGGAGGGAGAGATCTACCTGGGAAGGTGGTAGATCTGTGCAGCTCATCACGAGTTCTTAAGCTACTTGGGAAGCCTGAAATGAAATGGTTTAAGTGTGAAGAAGGACTCTGTGTAGGAGAGGAGATGGGGCAGGCGATGGCACAAAGAGCTCAGTCTCACATGGTGCTGGTCTCACAGTAACTTGTCCGTGTGGAGAGATGGTGTACCCCTATCCCGCTCCCAGCAGCGTGTGAGCTGAGCATATTCATCCCCCCAAAGCTGGTCTCTGGGTCAATGATGAGATGTTTCATTCCACCTCCACCATCACCTTGCCTCTGCACCATGGGGAGGATGCTGCCAGGGGCTTTCAGATCAGAGGTGTTCGAGAGCTCCAGGTCTCCTTGGCTGCTGCTGCTTGGTAGCTCTGAATTAAAAGACTTTGTTTCATCACTTACAGTTACTGAACTCTAAAATAAAGGTGACTGTTTTTTCTCTGTCAAAAAAAATTAACAGTTTAGATCCATTCCATATCTCTCATTTTCCATGGGTGCTTTTTTGAAGAGTGGGTTTTCTTCACCATGGAAGAATGATGTATTTTTGGGGAATTGGGTTTCTAGTCCCTGGTATCAGAAGAGGGGCAGTGTGCCCCAGATCCTTTAGTGAAAAGGAAAGAAACTTGGACAGGGTGGAAATTCAATTCATGAAAACCTCAGAGGAAGTTTCCTATGGAAACACTCAATTGAATGATCCTGGTTTGTCCCAGCTAATGCAATGGGCACAGACTGCATTTGGAAGAGGAAAAAGTAGAAATACTGGGGAAATACGGACCACAGAAGCTGGCACTTGCTGTAGCACTGGGAAATCTGTGTAACCCCGGTAGGATCCTGCTCTGTTTGTCCGTGTTAAACCCAGGAGGCAGTTTTTCCCCTGATGTGTTATCTTGTCTCCAAGTAGCATTCAAAGGAGAAGAAGAATGTGCTGTTAAAAATATCAAACTTCGGGGAATGGCTGCCAGACTGGGCTGCTGATAAGCGTTGTTGATTGAAGATCAAACAGCCCTTGAAGGGAAAACCTTCCAGCAAGCACCATGGATCTAACCCTGCAGCCAGACAGTGAGGTCAGACAGGATTCAATCTGGGTATATTTAAGAACCTGTGTTGGAATTACAGTCTGGGCTCCTCTAGGGGGTTTAAACCCGATAAATCTGTTAAAGCTGAGAACAACATTTATTAGATGCCAAGAAAAACAGAGTCATGTTTTCATTATTAGGTGGTAGTTTTGTTGGGTTATTTTTTTTTTTTCCCTTCCTTCAGATAGAGTTTGCCCAGGAGGAAAGGCTGAAGGTCATAAAGTGAGCTGAATACTAGTGGCATGTGTTCTCTAATTGACAACCTGTATTCCTGTGTCAAGGTGGTAAATTGATTGTGGATGGCCACCTGCTTGCAAACCACATTGTTCTGTCCTGGCTGTACCAAACATATGGAGTATTTAACTCTTTGATTTAAATCAAACCAAAGCATAGGTGTTTTGAAAACTATGTTAAATCATGTTTTCCACTAAGGGTTGGGCTTTGAAAGAGGGAAAATTTGTCTGAAATGATCTTTATAGTTTCATAAACTACCAGCCCTTTAAAGCAAGTGTTTGGCATGTAATGGCCTTCTTTTGGGGGCAACCAAACCCTGGTGGGAGTAACAATATGTAACTTCAGGCATCCGTGGAAGCTGGGTACCAAATTTGTGTGAGAGCACAAAAGAAACAAATACGTGTTTAAAATCATAGCTTAGGCTTGAAGGGACCTCTGGAAGTGTAGTTAAAATAATTCCAATTGTACCTTCTGGGACTGAGATGGCAGGAGAGAAAAATATCAATATCCAGCCCACACCAACTCCAAGCCATGGATTTTCTGCTCTGGTACAGTGAGAGGCTTGCTGGTGACGGCTGCAATTGGCTGCTAAATAGGAAGTTGTAATAAAAATGGCTTAGTTAGAATTAATAAAATGTGAAATGCCTCATTCCTTGGAAAACATGCAGTATTGACTGAGATTTAGAAACACTTCCTGTAGGAGCAGGGATCCAGATTGCAGGCTCCAGAGCTGGCTCTGGCATCCTTTCCCTGCATGTGTTACTATTCCTGTTAGAGTGCAGGGTTTCATTTATTTCACTTTTTGCCTGGAAAGGTCACAGCGTGCAACTGGAGAGGAAAACCACGAAGAGCTGGGAACAAGGGCAGCCTCATCTGAAATCATCATCTGCTTCTTCCACTCCTGCACTGGGATGTCCCACATGTGCAGCTTCCCTGCTCCCAGGGTGTGGGCTGGGCTGGAGTCACACAAAGTCCCTTTATAACATTCCTGCAATGTCCAGCTGCACTGAAAACTTGTTTTCATTCTGGTGTTGGTTGTATCTAAGGGTTTACTTCCCAAATGAGAGGTGCTGCACGTTAAACCTGTGTGATAGAGAAGAATGTGCCCCAGTGCAAGTATAACTTTATAAACTCCCAGAGCAGAGGCTGGGGACTGAATTTCAGGGGATACAGGCAGAATCTAAATGTAGATATGAGGTAGTCATTAGCAAAACAGGGTCCTGTATCACAGGGAAATCCAACATTATAATGGAAACTTTTCTGATTCAAGTTTGATTAAGTGCTGTTCTCCAGGAGCTGCATGTGAAGTCATACATGCCGTTCCCATTCGCAGGAGAGCACTGCTCTAAGTTAATTGTCTGGGAAATTGGGATTTCAGCCTCCTCTTCTCTTGTGGTATTGTCTTATGTTCTGAAGCTCAACTGGGGCTTCTCATTTGCCCCATGTTGGAAGTCTTGGATAGGTCAGAGGCAGGAAGAGCATGCTGCTGGATGTGGGGCTTTAGCTTGTGTTGCTGTCATCATGCCATGAGCACAGGGATGGTGCCAGCTTGGAAGGGATCCTCTACTTGGCAAAAAAAGGTCTCAAGAGCTGGCTGCCTCCTTAGCAGAGTTGTAGCAGGAAGGCTATGGGACCCAGAGGTTTCTGAAGAGCTCAGTGGCTCTTCCCAGCACTAGGTCACCTGGCCAGAGGGACAGGGGTAAGATGTCCTCAGAAATAGGGCTGGTGGTTGCTGTCCTGCTCTCTAGCATGGATATACATACCATGACTGCTCCTGGTGGCAGTGTGGCATGTACAGCAGGATGGGGGCTACCTGGGCCACCTGAAACCAGAGGTCTCATCACATTGGCCAGAGCTGGAGCCAATAGAGAGACCAAGGGGGAGATCCAGTCTTCTTTGGGGTTTCTGCTGTATTTGTTTTGGGAAGAGGGATGTGCTTGGGCAAGTCTAGAGGAGACCATGAAGGTGATCAGAGGGCTGGAGCAGCTCTGCTCTGGAGCCAGGCTGAGAGATCTGGGCTGGGTCAGCCTGGAGAAGAGAAGGCTCCTGAAGGGGACACCTTAGAGCAGCTCCAGTGCCTAATGGGGCTCCAGGAAACCTGGAGAGGGGCTTTGGATAAGGGCCTGTAGGGACAGGACAAGGGGAATGGCTTGAACCTGCCAGAAGGGAGATAGAGATGAGCTCTTGGGCAGAAGCTCTTCCCTGTGAGAGTAGTAAGGCTCTGCAGAGCTGGTTATCCAGGGGGATCGGCACTTTGGTCCCTGCCCGGGCATCACTGGGCACCAGAATTGGTGTCTGCGAGGCCAGAGGCGGCTCAGCAGGAGCTGCTCAGCCCTCCCAGCTCAGAGCCCTGTGTGCAACAGCTTTCCCTGCATTATGTTTAAGTGGCAGAGGCTTGACTGGAGAGCCTTGATAAAGCAGAAAGCTCCGTCTGACGGGTGTGGGAAGGAGGTGAAAAAGGAAAGCTTAATTCCCTGCTCATCTCAGCCATGACTCAGGTTTCATTTCCAATGCGGAGGTTTCCCCTCTTCCTCCCTGCTGCCCAAGTGTTGCTCCTGTTGCATTTGCTATTTATTTGCTTTCTTGCCTGGGGGCTGCTGCGAGAGGTGTCTCTTTGCTCTGTCGGCTGTTCCTGATGCTTCGTTTTCCTTGCTAATACCAATTGTTCCTGCCAAAATCGTTTGGTGGTGTTATGTAAACCTAGAATCACACGCTAACGCTCTAATCCAGGCTCTCTGAAACACGCTGGATGGGATTCACCCCCATCAGGCACATTGTACCAGGGTCCCCTTGCCTCAGCAGCCACCGGGGTGGGAAGCCACCAGCCAGCATCCACATCCACAGCCAGCATCACAGTGGCCACTGGTGGCTTTAGTGGGAGCATGACCCTGTAAGTCACTCAGGGCTGGGATTTAAGCTGTTGGCAAAGCGTGGTACCTGCTCAGCAAAGCTTGTTTTTGGCAGCAGGGTCTGTGTTTGTGCTGTTGGGTTTGCAGCAGCGTTGGAGGATGCTGTGTGTGTGGTTCTGTGCTAGCATCAGAGTGGCTTGCTGTGTCTCTGCCCCATCACAGTCCCTGGTCCAGGGCAAAGCCTGCCTGTGCAGTCCTGGTGCTCCAGCTGATGGATTTGAGCTCCTGGAGCATTTTCATGGAGATACTGTGTTCCTGCAGAGGCTGCTGGATGGGCACCTCTTCTCCTGTGCCAAATAGCATGGGCTCTTCTCTGAAGTGTGCACAGTCTCTCGGTGGCAATCAGTTATTTACCTGGAAAGTAATATTAGCAAAGACATTAATGAATTTCCAAGTGCTGTTTAATATGATTTGGCAGCTAGAATTATTTTAAAGAGAAGAGAGAGAACTCCAGCATTGCTGTGTGCCCAACCTCTTCCTTGCACATGCCACTCTTTCAGAGAGATTAAAAAGAGATTAAATCCTGCTGAGCTGGCAGGTGATGCTGATGAATGTTTGGAGGGGATTAGGGTAAATCCATTTCTCCTTCTGATTTAGCTCAAGATTTGAATTCATTGATAAAATTTGCTCAGGTTACATCTCTGAAACCTGCTCCGAGCCAGTGAATCTGCAGGGGTGTAAATGAAGGCAGAACTTGTTTCTGGAGCAGAAAGGCTAATGAATTAACCTTTATAAGGTTCATGAATGCTTAAAATCACCGTACGTCGATTCCCATAGTAGTGTTCAATTAAACCATGCTGCCACAGAATTAAAGGGTGTCTGGGCTGGCTCCTTGGCTGGAGGAACCTGGCCTGATGTTCCTGCTGCACTGCAGTACAGCTGTGAGATGCTCTGCAACAACCAACCTGTGTGTGCAGGATGCCCTGTTCACATGTCACTTTAATTTCAGCCAAAAAATGCCATCTCTCAAGCTAGGGATGAGGTGGAATGAGTGCAGGGACTAGATCCAGCCAAAGTTGCGTTGGTATCCTGGCTGCTGTTCTTCTTTTGTGGTGGCATTGCAGTGGGACTGAAGGTTAAAGAGGATGTTCTTGGCAGCCTCCAGCAGCTGCTGGACCTTCTGGTATATCTGCATGCACCCTACAGCACCAGCACAGGGGTGGTGTGATTCCACAGTGGGTTCCTATACTGTGCCCCGGCATCAAAAAGGTTGTTTTCAGAGGAGCATTGAGACCTGCAGTGATGACAGACCACCCTTTGGGGAAGAAATTGTTCCTAATCTCCATCTAAACCTCCCCTGGTGCTGCTTGAGGCTGTTTTCTCTTGTCCTTGGGAGCAGAGATCAGCTCCCTCCTGGCTCCATCCTCCTGTCAGGCAGTTGTAGAGAGCAGTAAGGTCCCCCCTGAGCCCTCAATGTCAATGTACTGCAGGCCAGGAGGAGCACTTCTCCCCAGTGCGATTTGAAGTTTCAGGCTCTCTACAATAGGACTGAAGTCGGAGATGCTCTGAACATCTGATGGTCTCTTTGCTTCCTGAGTTGCTTTGGATTTATACAGCTATAGCAGCACACACAGACCCCTCCTGATCATTAGAGATGTTGGTGGGATGGATAGGTAACATGAAGCTCCATGGTAAGTCACAGATAACTCTGAATACTTTCAAGAATGTAATACTTGGGAAGAGCCTTCTTTTGCTTTTCGGTGGGTCACTGAAATACAACTTTTCTAAAAGTAGGGGGAAAGAGAGCTTGAAACTAAATATATTATTAAACAGAGCTTTCTTAAGCTCTCTCATTAAGCAAGGGGATTTTGAGGGGAGCGTTTTCCACTCCTGGTGCTGCACAACCTGGTGTTTGCCAACGAGTGTGTCTCCTTCAAAAGGGGCAAAACATGAAGTTAAATTCACCATATGGTGAAGGAGGATATTTGGTATCCATTTTTTGTGATGATAGTAGTTTGTTTAAAATCACGTTACCTTTGTATTTGCTTAGTTTAACTTTAACCAGGAAAATAATGGCTGTTGTAATGTCTCTATTAGAGGAATATTGCTTCAAAGCGCTTTGGGGTTACGTTAGTTAAGTGCAAAATGAATTCCAGCTCTGGAGCAAACAAACCCCAATGGGGCTGAATGCTGGGAGCTGACAGCTTGATGTGGGGATGTGCATCACAGACTGGTCTCTGGGGGCTGGTTCTTGATGGAATTCTTCACGCTCCTTCTCTGGCCTCCTCCCTCAGCTCACCTGAGTGAAGCAGCATCTCACCCCAGCAAATTGGTTACGACACAGACATCTAACTGGGAGGCACAGGGTGACGGGGGGGGTGGGGGTATCTGCACACTCAGCCTGAGCACAAAAGAATCGAAGAATCAGCTGGGTTGGAAAATACCTTTAAGCTCATCAAGTCCAACCTTTACCCCAGCAGTGCCAAGGCCACCACTAATCCATGTCACTGAGGGACTCGTCTACACGATGTGTGAACACTTGCAGGGATGGTGACTCCAGCACTGCCCTGGGCAGCCTGTTCCAATGCCTGAGCACCCTCTGGGGAAGAAATTGATCCTAATCTCTAGTATAAACCTTCCTTGGTGCAGCTTGAGGCCGTTTCCTCTTGTTCTAAGGCACCTAAAGGCATCTGCGCATCCATGTCTGAGCCTCATCCAGGAGCCAGCTCAGCAGAGCTGCAGATGCACACACAGAATGTGAACTGAGACGTCTGAAAGCTTGGCACAGGTTGGTTTTCAGGCAGCATCCAATGATGTCATATAGCAGGCATCAGGAGAACAACATCTGGTAGCTCTGCTGTCTACATGCCCACTGCAAACAATTCTTCAGACCTGTGTAAACATTCGGTTTAGTCGCATAACAGTGTGGGAAGAGACTCACACAGTCAAGGCCACCTGCTTGCCTCTTTTTCTTTCACATAAAATAATGAGGATGCTGTTTTGTGTTTGGTTTTGTTTCCAGTGCAATAAGTGACACTTTAAAAGCAGCTAAATGCATTAGGAAGAGAAGTCAGGATCTCTTTGTGCAGAGGTGTCAACGTTTATATTTTAAGCTTAATGTTGCAGTTAGTTCATTATCTCCACATTGTAAAACACAGGTGGGGAGGACTTGGATGCTCTGCTGGAGAGGTTAGTTCCTGGCTGTGGATGGGAGGTGTTTCCTGTGAAGGGTTGCTCATGCAGATCTGGGCTCTGGAGCTGCTGTTCTGCAGCTTTCCATCCCCAGGATGCAGGTTTCCAGTGGTGGATGTGGCAGTGCCTCTCCTCTGTCTGAAAGTGCTCATAGCTGGTGTGAAGCCGTCTAACTATGAGCGGTACAAGTGCTGTGCAAGCTCCAGCCCTGGTGTGTCTGTCAAAGTGTGCCCATAGGATGCAAATCTCCCCACCTTCAAGGGCCTTGAGCAACCTGCTCTAGTGGAAGGTGTCCCTGCCCGTGGCAGGGGGTTGGAACTGGACGAGCTTCAAGGTCCCTTCAACCCAAACAAGTCTGTGAGTCTATGATCCTAAGAGCGTACAATAATTGCGCAAGCGAGAAACTGTGGTTTGATCTCATCTTTAGCTCCAGAAGACCTCTGGAGACATAGATGCCATCAGCATCCTACAGCTGTGTTACGCAGGGTCTGATGCAGACACCAGTAGTTTGCATCAGGCTGCTGTGTTTCAGCAGCACCGACTTCAGAAGGGGCTCTAAAATAAGTAGGACTGATCAGACATCCCTGGTGAGTTGCAAAACTCAGACTTCAGGAACCAAAGAATCAATTCCACCTCTGAATTCCCTGGGCACTATGGTTGATTACTTTGTGATGCAGTCTCCTGAAGCATGAGACACGTGGTTTATGGTTTTACCAGAATCATCAAAGCTGAAAAAATTCGTCAATCCTATTCCTTCCTCCCAGTGACCACACACTTGGTGAAATGTTCACATTCTTCCTTCCCCCTTCTCACTGTGTGACATGTCCCACCTTCTCATGTGGAACACCATAGAGAGCACATGGCTGCCTGCTGTACAGGAGCCCCAGGCATTGCTCTGGGAGGTGGAGCTGCAGCTCTCCAGGCTTGCAGAATGCTCCCTCTTTAGCACATTATCTTGTTTCTTTTCCTTTCGGAAAACTGAGGAAAAAACGTTAAAGGAGGAGCTCACCTACACTCGTGCTCATCACCTTGCTGCAATGGTGAGAGGACAGGCTGAGAGAGCTGGGCTGGGTCAGCCTGGAGAAGAGAAGGCTCCTGAAGGGGACACCTTAGAGCAGCTCCAGTGCCTAAAGGGGCTCCAGGAAACCTGGAGAGGGGCTTTGGACAAGGGATGTAGGGACAGGACAAGGGGAATGGCTTTAACCTGCCAGAGGGGAGATTGAGATGAGCTCTGAGGCAGAAGCTGTTCCCTGTGAGGGTGCTGAGGCGCTGGCACAGGGTGCCCAGAGAAGCTGTGGCTGCCCCATCCCTGGCAGTGTTCAAGGCCAGGTTGGACACAGGGGCTTGGCGCAACCTGCTCTAGTGGAAGGTGTCCCTGCCTGTGGCAGGGGTTGGAGCTGGATGAGCTTTAAGGTCCCTTCCAACACAAACCATGCTGTGCTTCTATGAGAGGGTTGATGGAAAAGGTGACCACTGAATTGGTAACTGTTGTCTGCATGGCTTTTGCTGAGTTCCTAAGCAATGAATTTCAGAACTGGAGCAAGGTCCATGTTGTTGGTGAAGATCATGAATTGCACATCTGTCCTTGCCTACGTAGAATCTATGGTCTATATGCAAAGGATAGTGCTGATAGAGGCAATTTCCCCAATCCAGTGAATGGCCAAGGACCTGCTGAGTGGTGGCATCAAAAGATGATCCCCAGTGGGGACCAGCACATAGGTGTTGACTTGGGTTGGGGTCTCTGCCCCTGCCCACTGATGTGGAAACCGTGGAGGAGAGGAAGGGGTTAAGATGGACACTGTCCAGTGGGTGTAAGCATACAGGTGTGAAGACTGACTTCTCTGTCGCAATGTGCTGTTTTCATACAAAGGATTTCAGGGATCCAGTCTGGACCTCTTCAGAGAACCCAGTCTTCTGCTCCATCAACACTTGATGGGGGGTTCCTCCCTGCTGTGAGAGGGGTGCTCAGTTTCCATCCAAGGCATTGTGTCTTGGGCATTCCTTGATGTATTAGGCCTTCTCTGATACTCGGGGACTTCAGCTCGTGTTACCATCTTCGTTGATCTTGGGCATCAATGCATGTGAGGATGGAAAACAAAGCAGTTCCAGTGTGTCCACAATTGTTAAATCTGATGTGAGCTGACTTCATTAGGGAAAAAAAAAAAAAAGAAGACCTTAAAACATGAAGCCCAAGAGATGGGTAAATTTAAGTGCTATTAAGAGGTTATTGGTAATGCCCAACTGTGTCTATTGATTCAGCTATTCAGCTCCACAGTGTTGTCTTGTTTCTCTTGCAAGTGCAGCTCATCCCTGGGCTGAGGAGCCCTGCCTCTTTGTATCGAGTGATACCTGGTTTCTCCCATCTCCTGCACCTTTTCCTCTTTGCTTGACCCACTTTTGCCTCATGAGCCCTGCCAGCTGCATCTGCTGGGACAAGAGGGAAGGTTGCCCTGACATATCCACGCTTTGGACAAGCTGTTGGACTGGTCAGAGCCCTACAACCCCGAAGCTCCTGGTGTTAGAGGTACAACAGCTCCTGGTGCTGCTCCTACAAGTGTCATGAGGCTGCGGCCCGAGGCCAGGGTGAGGGGCCTCGCCTGGAGGGTATTTGTTTACAGGCTTTAGTTTGGTCCCTTTGCAGCTCCTACCACAGAGCCTTGATGATGGCGAGGGCTTCTCTCCACCAAGTCACTTTGAGTGGTGAGTTAAATCATTGCAATTTCCCCCCCCCTCCAGTATTCAGTGTTCTTAGCTAAATTAGAATAAAAACCTTTTCCAACTGTTCCTTTTAATAAAGTATTTAGTTAATAGATGATGCATAGCTCACAAAGCTTGCAAGAATCTGACACGGGCTATCATAATATTATGATATTTAACAGCAAAACCTACTGCATTATCAACTTACCTCTATAGCATGGAGGAGGCAACAGCTGAGGCATAAAAACTAATGCTTCAGTATGACAGAGCTAAAATTGAACTTGGCAATTACCGCGTGCATGATTCGCAGTATTGTGAAGTGAAGCTACTATATAAATCAGCTCCAGTAATCACAGGGTTTAAAATTAGTCAGTTACTATTAACTCTGCCAGTGTTAGCATATGTTGGAGAATTATAAAAGTGAAAGGTATGGAATATCTAAAGTACAGGTTTAAAGTAAACCACTTGAACAAGCTCCCAGTGGGAGGATTTTAAGTTCATGCAGAAGTAAGGTTTTGGGTACTCTGAGAAAGGTTTGTGGAACACATTTAATTGCACATTGCAGTGTAATCTTTTGAACGCTTAACATCCTTCAGAAAGCACCTTTTCATGTTCCCAAAGACTTTCACAGTTCACAGAGGGGAGAGTGATGATTGAATTTAATTTTTTCTCCCTTCCAGGTTTTTTTTTTTTCCAGAGCAGTGCTATTCAAATAGGCTGCAGAGCTCTTCAATGCCAGGCACAGAAAAAAGGAAACAGCAGGATAATGTTTTAAAATCATTACGGGGAAGTGAAAGGCTGCTCTGAGCACAGCACAGAAATTAGCAACTGCTATGATTGCTGAATTCTTATTCAATGCAAAGTTCATGGAATTTGCTGCTATGCAAAAATAGGGGAGTCAAGTTATTTAATAGGATTCTAAATTAGGTAGGGCACACAAATATTTTAGATGGGGCACAAAGCTGTGTGTTGCTGTAGGAGATCGGAGCTGGTCACAGCTCTGCTGGGTCAGATGGTTGCTTTTAGTCCAGGCCTGTCCCCTCGCTCCTCTGGTTCATGGTAATGTTTTCAGCTTGAATTCTGAAATAACACTGTTTGTGTCTTGGTGCGGCTGAAGCAGGGTGAGGGTAGGTGACTGCCTTGCTGCAGGTTTGTGCCCCTTGCTCAGCCGTTGCTGCGTCAGGAGGATGCCCGGTGATTCAATTCTGACTGAGTTGCATCCAGTGAATGTTAGAGGGATGGAGGAGGAGGAGATGGCACAAGTCCTCTGGGATCCCTCAGCCTGACCTGGGCTGCTGCAAGCAGCTGCTGGAGGTTGCTTCTGGCACTGAATCCCGTTCTGAATGCCTCAGACCCAGGTTTCTCCCTCCCTGCACCCCCTCTGGGGAAGGCGGGCTGTCCTCTGGCAGAGTTTCCTAGCTGGATGCTTTTCCTGCTAGTGAACCCAAACCCACATTTCCTTAACTTTATCCATAGTTAAAGCTGGTCCTGCCACACCTGGGCAGCATCCTCTGTGCTCCTACAAGGCAATTCCCATCCCTCTCTTCTCTCTTACCTTGTCTGACCTTCAGATTCTAACATAAGTCATGATGACTTTTGTGGGGTTTCTTTTTCCGCACTTGCCTCCTGTCCATACAGCTTTGTTCAGTCACAGCCACGTTTGGTTCCAGAATAGGCAACTTGTGTTTTGTTTCTAACTCCAGTGAAGTGGAAACATTTCAGCAAATCTGCACTTTAGTCTCTTTACTTTTAGTCCCCCCATGTGTCCTAATTATTTAGTGCAACTCAGCCTGTGTTTTTGAAGATGCTCATCAGCTGGCAGGGAGAAAGATCAGATTAGACTGTCTTTTCTCTTTCTCTTTTTTTCCTTCTTTCTTTCTCTCCCTTGCTTTTAAAAATAGAGCAATAAGAGGATGACCATGCTGTCCTGGCAAGCAGCACACAGGAAAATGCTTTGTTAATCAAAGTGCAGCCTGATCAGGTGAAGGGATGGAGAAGTTAACACCAGGGCTGTTTGGGTGCTGCTCCTGGGCAGCACCCGCACGTGATAACAGAGTTAAGTCTCTCTGTGATAAAGATTGAAGACTCTGAAGGTCACTGTGCTCACATGAGCCTATTTACCATCATATTGGGGGCATAATATTTTGGAAATAGGCTCTGTTATTTGTCTCACCAGCAGGAAGGTGTTACCTTATCAGCCCAGATAAACCTTGCTGTGTTCTGTTAAAGGCTTTTGAAATACATAATTTTCAATTGGCCCTCGTTCTCTCTGCCAGTAACTTAAAGATTCACGAAGAATTTATCAGTACATTTAACACTTCCATTGGAACTCTATTTCTGAGGTTATGGAAATGAGCTACAAATGAAAGTCACAACTCAAAAAGCAGGAAACATGCCTGTAAGCGAGGAAAAAGCTGTCACTGGCATTGTGAAGAAAGAGAGGTATAAATAGGGCATTGGGTTAGAAAGCAGGAAATCTGCGTGCTGTGGGTTTTACTTGGAATTTCTTCTGGTGACCCTAGATAAGATTGTTAACCCTTGTCTCTGCAGACAGTTGTATGTGCTCATTTATGGGTCTGCTTCTGGCTTTTGGGATTGTCTGCATGAGCTAACTGTTTGAAAGCATCGCCACTCCATCAATCATGGGTGTGTGGTTTTCATGCTTAGCAAGGATCACTTCACCAAAAGACTGGATTTCTCAACATTTCCTGTAGAGTATAAGTTAGTCTTGTCCCTGCACTGCATGGCCTGGGGAGAGACACTCTCACAGTGAAGGGTCTGTCCTCACAAGCAGAGAAGGGGGGGGGTGTCACAGATACGGTGTCAAGTCCTGCTGCAGATGAACTTAATGCAGTCAATGACCACAATTTCAGTTTAATTTTATAGAGAAGGTAAAATAAATAGTGTAAATCAGGGGGAGTTTTTATATATCCATGGTGGACCCAAGAAGAGCCTTCCATGGGAACCAGTGCTGTGGGTATCCATGTGAGTTGGTCCTTGCTTGCAGACTGCACAGAACCAGGGCTGTGTCCAGAGAGATGTAAAATCCCAGTTCCCAGAGAAGGGCAGGTTTCTGCCCAAAGCACACTGTGGTCTTACGGCCTCCTATCAGCACTGCTGAGTGTGTAGCGAACCTGCAGAACATGGTCTGGTATTTGTCAAGCCTGTCTATATAACTCTGCTCAAAGTGGGCATTTTAGGGTTTTTTATGGCATACATCAGATACAGCAATAGGCTGGGAGGAAAGCATCAGGGTGGGAAGTTGCAGTGGGAAAGCCAAATAGACAGGTAATGGATAGTTACCACTAAATGTGACACTGAGCAGCATCCCACCCATGATAAGGTGAGGGGATGTGCATTGCATCATGCCCTCTACAAATGTCTTGGAGCATCCTGGGTGTGTGGAGCATCCCTAACGTGCCCCTGAGGGGATGCTGCCTCCCCATCCTGCCGACCACCATCTGGAAGTGCTTTGGATTTTGTGGCAATGCCCTGTTCCTGGGGTGTCCCAGCACTGCTCCACCAGCCAGCCAGGGGAATGTCACCATGGAGAAGAGCCATCCCATAGCAGTTAATGACTTCAAAACTACACTGAGACAAAAGCAATGTTGTGAGAAAGGGGCCCGGCCTCTGACACTGATGCTTTCAGTTCCCAGGCTGACAGCTCCAGTGCATATGTAAGTCAGAGGGTAACGTGGGTCTGTAATAACATGACAAGTGGGTATGATAGTTCTGGCTGCTGCAAGTTATACGTTTGGCCTAAGGAGTTATTTCAGGCTTGTGCAGTGTAAAATTGTCTCACAGCCTGAAATCACATCTCAAATAGAAATAATAACCTTCAATCTCTGTGATCCCTGCGTGCTCTATAATAAAGAAATGGTGACTTCCCAGAGGTGTCATCCCAGCAGCAGCACAGCTGCTTCCTGGGAGTGCTGGTATCAAGGAACATTCGTCTCATGGATGAGTTGCAGGAATCGGGATGTTTCCTGCACATCTCATGACACTGTAAAAGTTGGTAATTGTAGTTTTTGTTGGTTTGGGGGTTTCTGTTTTATTTTGCTATTGGACCAGTTTTCTGAGGATTAGAAAATTAAAACTGAAAATGTGATGAATACTTTGTATCTGTGCAGGGGGGTCTGATCAGCTCTTGAAAGCTGAATCTGAATCTTTCAGGGGAAACTATGAAGGATTCTTCATGTTTCTTGTCTTGTCTTTTGATGTCCCTTGCCCCGGTGCACCATAGAAAGATAGAATGGTTTGTGTTGGAAGGGACCGCAAAGCTCATCCAGTTCCGACTCCCTGCCACGGGCAGGGACACCTTCCACTAGAGCAGGTTGCTCCAAACCCCTGTGTCCAACCTGGCCTTGAGCACTGCCAGGGACCATCTCACTGTGAATCCTGGTGCTTTCATGGGGATGTTCCTAGTGCCCAATCTGCACGCTGGTGACTCAGTGCAGAGAGTGACTTTTCTGCCTTTGACTTAAAGCCCCAAAGCTGAGCATATTTGGAAAAGGCTTTACACTGCTTGCAGGGCCCTTTGCAGAAGCTGTAGCTGAAACTGGTGGGGACAGAGCAATCGGCCCCTTTGTAAGCAAAGCAGAATCTGTCTTGTCTGGGGCGCACGCAAACATTTGCTCTGTGGGCTCCGCCGCAGCGGCTCTTCTCTTGGTGCAGGTTGTTTTGTTTCCTGTGGTGTCTGTGTTGCTGTTGAGGCAGTTCCACGAACCTCCTGTTTCTGCCAGGGCTGTTTGCATGGCAGGTGTTTGCCATGATAAAATATTGATGGGGAGCAGGAGGAAGGAAGGTTTTGTTCTCCGGCTGGCCCTATCTCTTGTTATTTTTCAGGTGGGAGGTACAGAAGTGCCTTGGTTGGCTTTAAAACCGAGGTCAAGATATCTGGAGAATTTGTAGAATGCGGATATATCTGGGGTTTGCAGCAGCTTGGGATAACACTGTTAAATCCCTGCCTTTGCTACAAGTTGGAGCTGGATGCTGTCTAGGCATGTGCTCCATTGCCAGCAGTGTTCAAGGCCCGGTTGGACAGAGCCTTGGGCAGCGGGATTGGAACTGGATGATCTTAAGGTCCTTTCCAGCCCAAACCATTCTATGATTCTATGGATAAGGGAGCAGGGCAGAAGGTGTGGTGGGCAGTGAGGTATCCCAGGATGTGTGTTGGGCATTCAGCAGCATGTGCCAGCCTGCGCTGCTGTGCTGGATGTCCCAGCATCAGAAGAACCACAGCTGTCTTGTGCTGCCCCACCAACATCACTGGTCTTCCAACACCCCAAACACA
>NW_009909753.1:84809-88560 GCF_000696875.1 Nestor notabilis | reverse complement strand
TCATGGTGTCTTTGTGGATGTCATCAAACTGGAAAAGGATCATAAAAGCCTATGGACACAAACGTCTGGACTCCTTGATGGGCAGAGCTGTGCACTGACTGCCTGGATCCTTCCAGTGCAGGATGAGAGCTCAACACGCTCCTTGCCCATAGCATGCAGCGGCACAGGTTGAGCCCTGAGCCTTGCTGGGATCTGGCATATGAGGAAAGGGCTGGTGGTTCTGTGGGGGTCAGAGCACTGTTTGGTGCGTGAGCTGGTTTGCACCCCTGTAGAAGAGGCTCCCTGATAGCCCAGTGCAGAGCAGGAGTAGGAGATGGGTGAGAAGAGCAGGCAGCATTGAAGAGGGAAGATGGTGAAGGGAGAATTGAGGGGGGCAGGGCCAATGAGCTGCTTCTACTTTTATTTTAGACTCTGCATTGCTGCTGTGGTGCTTTTGCCCAACCTTCTCCTGCCTTTTCTTCCTGCCAGTTCTGCTTTTCTGCCCTGGCAGGCTGAGGCTGTCCCAGGTGTAACTAAAGATGGAGCAAAGTGAGGATAAGGTGATTTTGCTTTTATGCTTCTCTGATAAATGGAGTATAAGGTGACTTTGTATTCAACAGATATGCTGAGTATTTAATACCAACCTGTAACCTGCAAGAGATGATCTTCCCTAACACTTTAGGTGGCAGGTTGGGAAGCCAGGACCTTGCTTAATCACATTACTCCTTTATTCTTTCTGCAAAGAAGGATGTAGGATGCTGCTTTTCCCTTCCTAAACAATAATGAACCCACCTGGGCCAGCCACTTTGTGGGGTATTGAGCAACATCCTTACGCCCATGGGGACATCAGGGACAAAGAGGGGAAAACCACATAGGACAAGTGTAGTGTGGAGTCTCTTCCCTGGCAGGGAATGGAAGGAGGAACCTCTCTGCATCAGATGCAAGACTGAGTGGGTTTAAGGAGAGCTGTGGAAGGGGATCACTGGGTTGCACATGTGCAGGTGACCTCCAATGGGATCAGTAAATCTGGCTGTGAGGCTGTGCTTTCAGGTGGACCAAGTGTTGCAGGCTGCCCACCCTGTGCAGGGCTCAGGGCCCTGGGTTGGCCTTTGGTAATACAGGATTATTTTTATAATACAGAAACTGAAGAAAAACCCTGCTTTTGTCTTAATAGAAACAAAAACAGGAGGTGAATGCCCCAGAAACTGCACTGTGCAGAAGCTCTATGTGGCTGTGGTTTTTGTTTCTACCTAGCTATAAGTATCTGATGAACCGTTTCTGTTGGGTTTTTCTCATCTGTTTTTTTCTATTCTGTTTTTTCCCTTTTTCTATTTTCCCTGCATGAAGGAAGACAGAAACTTTTCTGGCCAGTTTGTAACTCTGCTGTTCCCAGCTCTAGCCGTTACCAGCGTGTTCATGCTTGGTGTGAGCGTGCTCTGAACCCCCGTGCATGTACCAGGTCTGAATGTGACCTCCAGCGAGGATATTAAATGCCTTTAAAAGCCTCTCTGAACATGTGTGTGTGTAACACATCGTGGGTTTGGCATTAGTATTAACTGATGCTGCAGGATGAGGATTGCAGGTGGCTGTGCCTAGTCAGCTCAGTTGGGATTTCCAAGTGCCCATGGGATTCAAGTGCCTCCTGTATGGGCTTAGGAACTGTCCAATCTGCTGCTAAGAGCTAAATATCCATTAAGAGTTTAATAAATATTCAGTTACTCTTAATACTGAAGGTAGAGGTACCTGTTCTCAACTCAAAGGAACAAACCAGTAACTGATACGTGGTTTTGGGTGTTATTTTTGGTCATCACAATGAACACTTCTGCTTTGTACTTTTTTTCCTCATTTCTGTGTACCTTTGGACTTGCTGTTCCTGTTCACCATTTCTCATGTGCTGTGTGCTGCCCATGGACTGCTAACACCCAGCAAGAGCCACTGTCAGAGCTGATCCCTGCATTTGCAGTACCAGGCAGTATGTGTTTTAATTTGTGTCACTATCCAGACATCCCTGTTTCTCTGCAGGGTGTTGTGAGCTTTTTCTTGAAGCTTCACGACTTGATGGCTATTTCCAAAGGAGAGGTGTTGAACTAATTAGTCTGCAGCAAATCCTACAATGCAGGATTACTTGAAACTAGAATGATGCGACTGCTTGACTAAGTTGGCACGTGGATATGGAGAGGAAGATGAAATTCAAGATCTGCTGTAGCTGGAAAATGGGAGATAAGTTGTCTCTTCAATACTTGGCTGTTAAATAGTGGTAACAAGGTGATGCTCTTCACTAGAGGAAAAGGAAATGCAACAAGCATTAACTTGTTGCAAGATCATAGAATCATAGACTGGTTTGGGTTGGAGGGACCTTAACGCTTGTCCAGTTCCAACCCTCTACCATGGGCAGGGACACCTTCCACTAGAGCAGGTTGCTCCAGGCCCCTGTGTCCAACCTGGCCTTTATGAAGATCTTCTTGAGAAAACAGTTTAGCAGCTTTTGGTGATTCAGGGAAGTTAATATTCTAGCTGGGATTGTCCTTACAAAATAACTACTCTCTGCAGCCTTGCACAGTGCAGTGCCAAACTACCAGAATAATAAAACATGGATTAAAAATAGCCAAGTCCTGTCTAAACCTTTGACCCTGGTATTGCCAGCAACTGATGGAACATTCTTAGCTTAATACTTCTAACACTTGGTTGTGGTTTTTGCATTGGCCTTGTTTGGTGGGAATATGGTTGCTGTTAGTCATTGCTCATGGCTGGCATTAAAGTAGGCTCAGAGAGAACTGCTCGTTGGTTTGTTAGTACCTGGTTTGCTCTCACCTAAGGCTTGCTGTCATTGGCATCTTGTTACAAAGAAAGGTATCTATGTGTTACCAGATAAACGGGAGAATGTTTCTCATAAAGATATAAAGACAAAATCCTTAGATAAGATTCTCTTGAAGTGTGAAGCCTCTCTGAAAATAGCTTATTCTTAAAGGTTCTCAACCACCCTCTCCCATGCTGCGAGAGAGAAAGTCCTTGTGTGTCAGACCAGTAGCAGATGTCAATTGAAGGACATGCTGAATTACAGTCAGTTTGGGTGCCAGGAGGACGGGCCAAGTTTGACATTGTGAATGAGGTTCCTGTGCAACTGGAATTCTTCTCTCTGTTCACAAATTGGGTGTTGACGCCCGTTGTATTTTACTGAATGTGTTTGCCTGGAGGTATTGTTTAAGGAGTAGCTTTTGTGTGACTGAATTCCAGCCTATTAGTTTTTTTGAGCAGTTTGGTGCGGTTATTTATTGGTTTTCATGCAACTGGTGTGCAGCTGAATAAACGAATGTTTCTTCCTTGGAGTGTTTGCAAGAAGCAGCTTGGAGCCAGCTTGAACATGCAGCCTCAAGCACTGCTCTGCATCCTGACAGCTGTCCTGAGCTGCATCAGGAGGGGTGAAAGCAAAGTCACTTCCTGGAAAGCAGAGAGGAAGAAAACAGTTGTGCTGTTAATAAGTCTTGTTGGCAATTTTATGGGGGTTTTTATACCTAAATGGTCTACAAGAAATCTGGACTTTCAACAGGGGCAGGTAGTGATAGGACAAAGGGCAATGGCCTTAAACTGAGAGAGGATAAATTTAAGTTAGACATTAGGAAGAAATTCTTTACTATAGGGTGGTGAGACACTGGAACAGGTTGTCCAGAGAACCTGTACATAGAATGATTTGTGTGGGAAGAGACCTTAAAGCTCATCCAGCTCCAACCCCTGCAACGGGCAGGGACACCTTCCACTAGAGCAGGTTGCTCCA
>NW_009909753.1:75587-84779 GCF_000696875.1 Nestor notabilis | reverse complement strand
CCTGTCCGTGACCACTGCCAGGGGGGGGCCAGCCACAGCTTCTCTGGGCACCCTGTGCCAGCGCCTCAGCACCCTCACAGGGAAGAGCTTCTGCCTCAGAGCTCATCTCAATCTCCCTTCTGGCAGGTTCAAGCCATTCCCCTTGTCCTGTCCCTACAGGCCCTTGTCCAAAGCCCCTCTCCAGGTTTCTTCTACGCCAGGTTTCTTGTATGACTGTCCTCATCTTGCTTACCAAATGCTTGACCATCCTACCTCAGGAAGGCCCCATCTTTCCCAGAGTCATTGAGATCTGTGTCTGGTGGCAGAGCTCTGATCGCTTCACTCACAAACTACTTGTCCTCGTGGCCTTAGGAGCTGGGTCTTATTCAAAGCTACCTGTGCCAGCCCTTCCCCTATTCCTGGTACAGGGGCACATCTCAGTTACTTATACCCTGCTAGGGTGTTAAGATATTAACCCCACTATGAGCTTTGTTCCCCTCCAGCTTGTGATGCAGAAGCATGTCTTTAACTTGGAGTCACTTTCTTGTGTGCTCTCTCAAAGCTGGAATGATGCACTGTGTTAGGACCACCACACACACAAACCACTTCAAGTCATCACTCTCCTGAAGTTATCCTGCAGTTCTACTGCATCCCATAACCACCACCTTCCTCTTCTGACAGCAATTGCAGAAGTACAAGCAAAATGTAAGATCTGATGGGGGAAGGGTTGTGAATTCCCAAACAGAGAGGATTTGAGGGTTTATAAACAATTAGCTCTTATGCTTCTGCTTGCAGCTCGTGTCTCTGGACCAGCAGAGGACTCGGAAGACAGCACCAAGCCCAGCTGGGCAGAGTTTTGGTGTTGATTTAAGCCTTTCCCAAGGCATGAGGTGTTTGCAATGGTACTGTTAATTTAGCAAACTTCTGGAGTGGCTGCTGCCCTGTGATCCATATTGGTATAACTTCATGTCCTCAGGCAGGCAGATCAGCATCCACAGCAGGGAGTTTTAGTGGAATTGGGGCATCCATCTCTAAATAGAGACAAATGAAATGATGGTGAGGTCGGTGGGCTCATCCCGGGGCTGTTTCAGGTGAGCTTGTGGCACAGCCGGCCGGCAGGGAGACAGCACTGGATGAGATGAGATGAGCAGGGCTCTGTCTTGGGTAGCAAAGACTACAAAGAGCAGATGCATTACTTATTTATGCAGCCTGGATCCTGGTGTGACAGAGCACGGCACAAAAGCTAAAATGACAGTAATTAGAATGGATCCGCACTCAGTGACCCAGGGAAAAGTGAAAACCCGGGAAGATAATCACGAGTGAAAGAGGCAACATCACCAGAAAATGGTGATGGTTACAATTTGAATGAGAAAACGAGCTCCTAAAGCAAACTAGCTCCTGGAAATCCCATTAACGCTGACAAATATCCAGCTCCAGGATTCGGGAAGTATCACAGCGAACATCTGTTCAGGTAAATAATGAGGGTGAATCCAGTTGCTGTTTGAAAATGCTGCCTGCTCCTTCTACTTAAGGTGAGCCTGTTAATACAGGCTGCCTGTTAAAACAGCTCGCTATCATTACAGTGCTAACAATTACCGTGTTCTCTGTGGTCGGGGATTATGGAACACCTGGCTCCCAGCATTAACTGCAGTGTGGCACCACAACTGCTCCCACAACAGCAGCTCTGAGGATAACCCACATTCTTGGCTTTAAGGATGATAGATTGCTGAAGAGTTGTGGTGTTTACGAGCCCTCCAAAATGGGCAAGATTCCAGTAAATTCAGGTCTGGATTCTGTTCTAATTTGCTTGCTGCTCCATCCGGCTGTTTCTGGTTGGGTTTTAAATCCAATCAAATTGGGGTTCTCTGATGTTTCTTGAAACTCTTTTGGATTTGTTCAGTTTGGAGGAGGAGGCCCAGCTCGTGAGCTGAAAAAGACCACAAACGCTCTATCTGAAGATGGCCTTGATTGCACTTTGTTTGACTGGGGGCACTGGTTCAACGTCTTAATTTTGTATGCATCCAGCACAGATAATTTACAGTCCCAAAATCAACCCTGAGAAGGAGCTCTGGTCACCCAGGAGAGCTGGGAGGGTCAGGCTGGCTTTGGACTTGACAGTCTTGTTGACTTTGTGAGGTCTTCTGGTTGGCTTTGACTTCTGTGAAGATAACTGGAGGAGGATCAGACTCCTCCAGGGACATGTGGGAGCTTGTATGCATTTGTAGGACAGGCTTGCAGCCTTGCCTCTTGCAACCCTGGGGATAGACCAAGTGGTACTCTCTTGACTGCTTTGGTACAGGAAAATGATGACAGTGTGGTCCAAGTTGCCTCTCAGCCAGAGAGCAAAGTGTGTGGTGAGTGCCTGGCTGTAACTGGGCAGGGAGAATGTTGCAGGCTGATCTGTGTGCACAGGTTGGACAGTTATTTAGGGCTGGGTCAGGTGCTTTTCCAGAGCTTTATTCATGTGTAAGCTCCATTCATGTGTAAAGGAAAACAGCCTTGTACTGGAAACACAGTGCATGAGTCAAATGCCCAAATGCAGCCGTCCCTTTGCCTCTGCTTGCTGGAGCATCTTCTGAGCATCAGCCTGGCTGGTCCTGCTCTGACCAGCACCCTGAGGAGCAGCAGCTTTTCTCCTCAAAATGTTTGCCATTTCTGCAGGGGTGGAGGTATTCCTATGGCCATCCTTGGTGGCCCCAGCATCCCTGGCATGGTGACACACTGTAGGATCTCTTGGAGAGCTCTGGCACAGTCCAGCTTGGCCATTTTGGCCATGATGAGCAACCCAGCAGCAATGATCATGGGGCTCAACCAACTGGGATGAGAGAGCATTAGGAATACCTGAGCATGGGGGGTTGTAACCTCTTGTCCAGAGGTGCATGTACCTGTGTTGAGAAGGAGAAATGGTGAGCAGAAGAGGCCATAAACTGTAAGTGAAGGAACACAGTTCAATAGTTGAGACTCTTGCCTGGGTTGGAGTGTTTTAGCTGGAACATGGTGTGCAGAAACCAGCTCAGAGCAAGCAAAGGGTGGTCACTTTGATCCCTGGAGCAATGTGGGCCGTGTTTTCAGGATCTGATGTCACCCCTGTGCAGGGAAAGCATGCCTGCCATCCTCCTGGGGGATTTTTGCCCGCAGCAAGACTCTGGGATTTCTGTAGTTGCTCACCAAAGTTGCAACAGGAGAAACCTGCAGGAAGGGAGAGTTGCAAGAGATACTTCCTTTCCATTATTTTATGCTAGTATCAGGAATATATATCTATCTATCTATCTATCTATATAAATATAAATTGTGTTAAATGTTTTAGAATTGCCAGGGCTGGGATAGGACATAGCACACGCAGAGAACAAAGCATGTCAGTGAGTCTCTTGTCTCCAGGCTGGCTGATAACCCTCTGTTCTGGCTAATTTTTGGTGTCATCAATCACAAGTAGCAGGACAGAAGCCTCGTGGTGCCCTTTGTGTACCACAGAGCTCATTGAGGACCTATTACTGCTTTCAGTTAATTCTGGTGACATATTTATAGCAGGGAGATCTACAGCACCGATTTCCTACAGGACACATCACAGTTTGACATTAGATTAAGTTATAGAGTCCCTTTTCCTGGCTGGATCAATGGGTACAGTCAAACAGAGCCTCGTCTACATGCAGATGAGAAGGATTAGATTTAAATAGGCACATGTCAGTAAGGGCTGTTTTTCCCACCAAGGGAAGAATAGGCAGGGAAAAATTTCCATCATTAATAATTGAAGTTTATAGAGATGGGAAAAAAAAATGAACATATATACTGTTCCTGCAGATAACGGAGCCCTGCTTTTGCTGGTAATTCTGTCTGGCAGACAATGCTAAAAATTATGATGATTATCACTCAGTTTCTGAATCTGTTATGAATCTTCTGCAGTTGTGGAATATATTAACAAATGCCCTTTTGTAGCAGAGCTGAAAATACTTTTGGTAACACAAAAATGTCCATAGAAAAATACGCACAGAGTAGTTGGAAATGAGAGTTGGTATCATTTGCCAGCATGAGGAGGATAACAAGGTCTGGTGTGGACTTTGTACAGCAGGGTGACTGAACAGGATGACCAGCACCCAGCATGGTGGATGCTGGAGGTTGCAGAAGGGCCCTGTTGTGTTCTCCTTCACCCATCCCATATGAGAGTGATTGGGGCTTGCAGGCGACATGGCAGTGGTGCTGCCAGAGGAGTTGGTATCATTTGCCAGCATGAGGAGGATAACAAGGTCTGGTGTGGACTTTGTACAGCAGGGTGACTGAACAGGATGACCAGCACCCAGCATGGTGGATGCTGGAGGTTGCAGAAGGGCCCTGTTGTGTTCTCCTTCACCCATCCCATATGAGAGTGATTGGGGCTTGCAGGCGACATGGCAGTGGTGCTGCCAGAGGCTGAGGTTGCCCAGGGCTTATCGATAGACCTCCAGAAGCCATTAGAAAGGAGCTTTTTGAAGCTACTTACAATGTGAAAATGCAAAAGCTGTGTTTCTCCAGGCTGGAGAAAGAGTTTTCTGTTCTTCTTTGTATTTTCAGAGAAGGCTCCCAGTGGTAGCACTGGGTATACATGTGTAAGCCATACCTGCTGGGTTTGCTGGCAGGGAACCACTTTCCCATTGTATGTCCATAAAACATTTTGGTCGCTCTTCATTGCTGCTGTTCTTTCCTCTGCCAATAATTTCTCCAGGCTGCCAAGCACTAGAGGTCGTGGTGCTCTGCAGTGAAGTTCTGTGCTTCATGCTCGCTCGGCATCCGAGAGCCTTAATCCCAGCAAGCATTCAAACAACAACAGCTCATGTAAATCAAGCAGGAAATAATACATGAGAAGAAGTGAACATGAATTTCTAATTAACTAAATTTGCAACTGGTGCACACAACTTAAAGGGCATGTGATTTATCACCTGTCAGTAGAAATGTTGGTTATAGCTTGTGCTTTCCGTACTGTAGTGTGTGCATAGCTCAGTTGTGGAGTTAAAGGGCATCTGATTTATCACCTGACATCAACCATACTGGTTAGAGCCTTCACGGCTGGGACAGCAGAGACACCGCATCTTGTTTTCACCAAATAGTTATTTGCTTGGTTTATTCCTCAGCAGAGAGATGTGCAAAGGACTTTCATTTATTTATGGATTTATTGAAACAAAGTGGTGGTAGGAGCTGCATTTCCTCAGTGGAAAGGGAGGTCTGGAGCACAGGAGAGCAGCCCATTTGGCCTGGTGGTTCCTCAGATATGGTGGTGGGTGAGAGCCCTTCTCTTTTGAGCTGCAGGGCTTCATGGCTGATGTTGGCCACAGTGGCACACTGGCTACCCTTCCCATGTTTGCAGTTCACAGACTTGCCTAAGCATTGCCTTGCAATAGTGTTGAGGCCCTAATAGGGCTCAGTGTTAATCAGATCTGCAAGTGGTTATCAATGAACAGTTGACTTAACTCCGGTGTGCCTGGACGTTTAAGAGGGTTTGCTGAGACCAAACTTCAGGAAACCTCTTTAATTACAAGCTCATTTCTAGGTATTAGGAACTTCGCTTGCTGGCCTCAATGGAGCTTAAGCTTTTACTACTAATGAAAACTAGATCCTTATTGCTAACAAAAAGGTGAGCAACCTCACACAAGCTGTTCATTGCAGTGTAGATGAAACTGGCCCATTCCCTGCTGGGTACCAATGTCACTGGGTTTGATGCAGAAGGTTCAGTGCAATTTAAGCATCACCAAATCAGCGCAGTTGTCTCCATATGTCAGATACTGGTTTCCAGGGACCATGTAGAAATCTGTGTGAGCCACGTGTTCATTGTACATGGAAAGATTGGCCAAACTGAATCCCATCCTTTGGTATCAATAGATATTTGCAATTGTCACCCCATATTATTGTGCCTGTGTTCCCCTCTTCTTGTGACCTGATGGACTCAAGGGAAGTTTTGAGTTTGACATGGTTTTCTCAAGTCTTAGATGCTCTCTGAGAAAAAGCAGCTGTTGCTAAAGGTGGGATAGATGAGTTTCTGCTCTTCCTTGTGAGCCCACATGGAAGCAGTGGTCCTGCCAGGCCTGGGAGCCGTGCTGCTGGAGAGGGCTAGCTGTGAAACGCTTCTTCCTACCTCCTTGTGACCTTAAGCAGTCACAGGACACTTCGGGTAACCCGTCACCTTCCTGGGTTTGGCATCATCTGCCACATCATCTTCATTAGTTTTAGTGCAATTCAGGGGGTGTGAGAAACGATGCCAGTCCAGTTCGTACAGTTTGGGTCCACCACAACATAAACCTGTTGTGTGTGGAGTATTTTAACCTTGGCTTGCCATTAAATACTGAGATAGATTGGGGTGGGGTTTGGGTGGGTTTTTTTATGTGTGATATGACAGGTTTTGGAGTATCTGGTGTGAAATACTGAAAACTTTTCTATAACTGTGCATGGAGTCATTGCTCTTGGCTGCATCAACAAGTAAGAAAGCTCTATAGACCACAAAAACCTCATTACATAATGTCTGGAAATAGAAGACATACATGAGTTCAAGTAAGAGATACAGTAAATCATGAGACTCCTGAGGATGGAGGAAACTCTTTTAAGTGGGCTTTAATTACCAAGCTTGAAAACTCTCCTAACCCAATGCTGAGTAGAAATCGGTGCTGACTGGAAGGGTTGGGTGATGAAGTTGATGATTTCAGCTGAACTGGTTCCTGGATGAGGCGTCCAAAAAGCTCTCAGATGGTGAGCAGAAGCTCAGGGTGGTGAGAAACTCTGTTCGTCACCTCGCTGCTCCCCATCCTGGGGCTGCAGGTGAGTTAAAGCAGCAACAGAAGGTCCCATGAAAGGCAGGGAGTGACACTCTCATATGACTCATTGCCCTGCTTTCTCCTGGGCTCTCTGGTGCAGTCTTGCCCTGCTGGTTCTATTTTTTCATATGTGCATAAAATCATCGAATCCCAGACTGGTTTGTGCTGGAAGGGAACTGAAAGCTCATCCAGTTCCAACCCCTGCCACGGCAGGGACATCTTCCACTAGAGCAGGTTGCTCCAAGCCCTTGTGTCCAAGCTGGCCTTGAACACTGCCAGGGATGGGGCATCTGATTATTAGGTTTGGTCCTCATGCTCCCCAGAACCCATATGTTAATATCTAGTTACTATGGGGTTTTTCTGGGCTGGTTGTGGGGTTTCTTGGTGGGGAAGGAGGAGTGTGTTAAAGTTTTCAGTCTTCCTCTGTCTTTGTGCTCCTCTCCCATCTGTTTTATTATTCTGGGCAATTATCAGGGCAACCAAAGTGCCCAACTAGCAAGGGAGATATTCCATTAGCTCTGTATCTTTTCTACAGATGAATACAATTGTGGTGGTGCCTCTTACGTAGTCAGACTCTCAGAGAGGGTGAAGGAATGAAAAATGGGCAATGTGATAGCATTTTGCTCCTATCTCAGCTGAAGGATGGAAGAATCAAGGTAACATGTTTATTTGACAGGGAATACTTTGTGCACTTGTGTAATCTGTTGATCTGAGAATTAAATCACTTCTTCATCTTCTGTGCCATTGATCTTGGAGTCATTAGTGAAAGTACAAGCTGTCAGTGACATGCCCCCTGCCTCACACAACCCTCACAGAGGAGAACATGCATCAGCAGTTGCTTTTATTCACGCAAGTCGAATATGGGTTGTGCTTGTCCCCAGACCATGTTAACTATAAGGAAAAGAAAAAAAGGGAGGAGCTGGAAGACTTCCAAATATTGTTTGTTTTCCCTAATAGTTCCCTTTTCCCCTAGTTTTTTGCAGCTGACTCCCTGAGCATGGGTATGGTGGTTTATATATGTATGTGGACATAAATTTATAAGTACTTAATACTAAGTAAGGTCTATATGTATGCATGTGTAACTTCTGCAATGCTTTAGCTCTGGTCAATACTTTAGCTCGCTTGCTGTGCTTTCTAATTGTAGAGACACAAGCCATTTGTCCTTAGGAGATCTGTGTTGGAAGGGACCTTAAAGCTCATCCAGTTTCAACTCCCTGCCATGGGCAGGGACACCTTCCACTAGACCAGGTTCTCCCACACCCCCTCCTGTGGCTGGCACCCTCTCCCAGCATGTCCTCTCTTAGCTTTCCAGAGAGGAGTTTTTGTGCTTCTAAAGCTGTTATTTAAAACTCTCTTCTGCTGGTTTATTCCAGCTGTGAGCAGTCCCTTAGAAACCCCGGTGTGCTATTTGCTTGTGAGTGCTTTTGGGATGAAGGCAGTGGGAGACCTGAGCACGGCCAGGGAGTGATGAGCTGTAGAGGTGAATGGATAAAAGCAAGGTGGGTATTGAAAACACTGGGCAAAATAACACAGCACATGGGATTTAGGATTGAATCCTCCAGCTGCCTTGCAGTTATTTTATCACATTTAATCACTGTGCCACAGGAATGGACACAGCTTGCTCCCCACTGTGTGTACAGTGCTGCTTCCCCTACACCATCACCCTCCTCGTCAGCTCCGTACTGCTTTTCCTCTGTCAAATAGGGTGACAGGCCACCAGGGGCAGGTGACAAAGGACCAGCCTCATGTTCCTACTGGTGCAGAGCATTGCCCTGGGGAGCAGGACATGCAGCCCATGCCTGGGCTCAGTGTCTTCTGCCGCTAGAAGGGATAAAGAGAAAGTAAGATGAAAGAAACAACAATATTTTTACACTTACTGTAACTCAGATTCAGATTTCATTAATTATTGTTTTGTCATGTTGGGAGCCTGGGGAGGAAAATATTAATCACAGGGTTTGCTGAGTGCTGTTTCAGTAAGTAAATGAATTTCAGTCGGGAAACTTGTTTGTGTGGATCTTTGGCTGGTTCCCGCTGTTGGCAGGCGAGCTCCCCGTGCTTCCCGGCACCCCACCGAGCCCCCAGCCATCCCCCCCATGGGCTTTTTGGCACATCTTCATTGCAACATTCACTATCACCGCAATGAGCAGGGTTTGTAGGTCCCATTGGGTTTTCTTTTGCTTGTTTTTGTTTTCTTTTTGTTCTTTAATAACTTCTGGTAAAAAGAGGCCAAGAGCTGCCTTTTGTGGCTGAGGTGGTGGCAGGCGCGGGGTGGTGGCTGAGGGGGTGGCAGCCGCGGGATGCTGCACAGATCCAAACTGACATGTGCAAAACTCTTCTGGCCCCTGCACAGGTGTGTGAGAAGAATCTAACAGCAGGAAAGAGCATGGACCCGTTACTCCTGCACCTTGTCTCCACCCTTTCATTCCCAAATCACTGCTCT
>NW_009909753.1:73791-75560 GCF_000696875.1 Nestor notabilis | reverse complement strand
TGGCAGTGTCCAAGACACGGTTGGACACAGGGGCTTGGAGCAACCTGGCTGAGCGGAAGGTGTCCCTGCCCGTGGCAGGGGATTGGAACTAGACGAGCTTTAAGGTCCCTTCCAACACAAACCATTCTCTGATTCTACAGTTCTATAATTCTCTCCAGCCACTGGCTGTATCCCAGGGCCCATCACCAGGCACAGGGCTGCACCAGGGCCATTTCCTTCTGTGCACCGTCATCTTCATTTGCCAGCTCTTGGCACCGAGGCAATTCCAATGACACATTTACATCTCTTTTTGTGAATCAAACCCAGTGTTTCTTTGTCAAGGAAGAGAGCCCTGAGGTAGATCTATTAATGGCATACAGTATGCTGCCCCCCACCAGGGATTATTCCCTCCCTGTCTTAAAAGCAAGAGAGGAGCTGTGTTGGTTGTGCATGGATCAGAGCAGTTACATCTCAGCTACTCAAAGCAAACCTCCCAGGTGCTTATTTTGGGAGAGGGCTTTACATCCTTTCTCACTTCTGGGTCTGTGACCCCAGACAAAAATAAATACATCTCCGTGCTCCTGCTCAGGGTTATTTCTGGCAGCATCACCAAGTAACTGAATTTTGGTGGGCTCTGTGTGTATGTGTATATACAACAGTAGATCTCAGCAAGATAATCAATTACATGCAAGAGGAAACCAGAACTTTTTCCATTGGTTTTATCAGATATTGTGGTCAGTCAAGGCAATTCAAAGCAACTTGGAACCCTATTACATTCATTCTTGCTATAATCACTCCATCTCTGTTTACCATATTCAGTTAAAGTGGCTTGTTTGCTACATCCGCTCTGCTGCCAAAAGAACCTCATTTACTCCTGCAAACGACTTCTGTTGCTGCTGCTGTAGTGTTCCTGCATTGCAAACACATTCTTGGCCGCAGCACTGAGGTTTGGATATATTGTTCTTTGAATCCTGCTGGGGAGTTGATTGGTTGGCATGCTCATTCACTTTCAAATACCATTTGAATGACAGGAGGGTTTGGGTTGTTAGACAGTTGGTTTGTTTTGTTGGGGTTTTTTTTTCTGATACATGGCTTTGCTTTCACCTGCTGTGGAGCTGAAAAGTCTCTGAGCCTGGGGCTGCTTCCTTGGGGCTGTTGGTGTTATGTTGGTTTTTTGTGGTTTTTGCAAATTGCATCTTCAAACAGCAGGGACTGTTCAAAATACTCAAGTCCCTGTTTAATAGAAAGTGGAACCCAAAGTTGGCAGGAGTCTGCAAGGATTTCAGCAGCGTGTGCGGTGAGAGAGTTTGCTGGCAGAGCATCAACCATCAGTAACAGCAGACGTGGCTCTGTGGAGCTGCATCGTGCAGCTCATTTCCTCCTGCCCCTTGGTTTTGCTGTTGTCACGTGCATGAAACCCTGTTGTGATGGCCGGGGTTGGTGCAAGGTGTGCGGTGGTACTGGAAGAGCTGCCCCATTGGGGAAATGACAAGGGGAGGAAGGAAACCCAGGCAAAATGGTCAAACCCTGGGGTTTTGCCTTGTGTTCTCTTTGCTGAGGCTCAGCCCTTGCTCCTCAGCCTGGTGGGCTGCACAAGCATGGCCAAGCACAGCCTAGCCCTGCAGCCTTCAGTGCTGATGCTGGACATGTCCATGGGGGGAGCAGCAGTTAACAGCCCTTGGTCCCTTGACCTCAATCTGCTCAGTCCAGGCCAGGGCAGCAGTGGAATTGGAAGTGGTGTTTTGGCACTGTTATGACCTGTGCCTTCCCTTTGGAAGGAATACATTCCT
>NW_009909753.1:1929-73760 GCF_000696875.1 Nestor notabilis | reverse complement strand
TGGTTACTTCATGGATGAGGTGAAGAGACAGAATGACACAGTACAGGCAGCTTTTGTGCATTGTTGGTGCTCTCACAATTGCCTTGTCCTGACTACAGACACCAGACTGATGCACAGCGGCTCCCTGCTGCCCAAGGACCATATGCTGCTGCATCGCCTGTCATGGCACATGGGATGGGGGGAGCACTAGGAGGCTGGATCTCGCAGTGGGATTCCATGTCTTCTTGCTGGGCACCTGGATTTGCTCCTCTCCCTCCCTCAGTCCCTGCCAGGGTTTGTTCCTCTGGTTGAGGCAGTTGAAGTGCGCCATTGCTTGGTGGAAAGGAAGAGCTTTGTCTCCTTGAAGCTCAGGAAACAGCTGTGGAAACAAAGTCCCCAAAACAACCCAAAGCAGGGACGGGTTTATAGTGCTTATGAGTTTCTCATGCTGCTTGGCTCAGAATGTGATTTTAGTGCCCTGAAATGAACCATCTTGAAAATACTGTGGGGTTTTTTTTTGTTGTTTAGGTGGGGGAGTGAAACTTCTCATAGTTATAAATCTAAAGCCAGAGGTGAATTTGTCCCCTTTTGTTTCCCTATACATACTATCTTCTGCTTTGAGATCTGTAAACATTTTTTTAGCTATGAAATTCTGCTTTCAGTGATCAAAGCCCTGATTTGTTTCACTATGAATCGTGCCTCTGACCCAGCCCCAAGTGGGAGCTGCATCTGCATTACCAAGCTTGTTATGTGGAGATAGGAAACTGAAATGGCAGGACTTGGCTTTGCTTGCAGAGGGTTTCTCCTTCCAGCAGGCGCGTGTGCTTCGCTCCTTGCAGGAGCATCATGAAACATTGAAACATCTCCTTGCTGTGCTAGATACGAGTGTGATTATATGTATTTTATAGGTGTGAAAACCCACAGCCTCTGAATGAGCAGTTTTTCTCTACACACTGGGGTCCTGGCCAGTGCCCATGTCTGTGCTTTCCCAGCAAACACGGGAACAGCTCCTGTGTTGGGGACTCACGTCCCTGCACTGAGTGATTTGCCAACATTAATGATTTTTCTGTGTCGTCATCAGGACTCTTCACCTCCTTTTTTGACAAAACATGGTCTTTTTCATTTTTCTCCAATAAATATCTCCATGTTTCAAATGTCTTCTCTTGCCCACAGCCTTGATTTCCCATCTTTCTACCCTTGTTTTCCCATCTCTCTCCTCTGCGAAGGGGGTGAGCGGAGCTGAATTCAGCACCTGAAGCAAGTGTGTGCTGACAGTTTGGATAACAACATTACAGTGTTTTCTCTATTATTTTCTGATCTGTTATTTTTGCACTCTATCATTTTGATATTGCCATGCTTTCAGGAGAGGTTTGCAAGGGGTGGTTGACATGACATTTGGTCTTATCACTTAATGTTCAGTTAATTTAATCCCTGCTAAAGTCTAGAAGGATTTCAAACTGCTCCTTCCTGTATGTTCTGCATCTGTCAGAATAGGGTTTTTCCTGCTCTGATGTTCCCTTCTGCTTGGTTAGGTGGCTCTGCAATTCCCAAGTCTTCCTCATTTGTAATTAACCTGAATAATGTCCTTTTCATCTGCAAACCTTGTTTCACTGTGCAGCCTAGTTTCCAGGTCATTAATAAAGATATTAAGCCATAGGAGTCCTGGTTAAATACTTCTGTTGGGGTGTTCTTAGTTATTTCATCTTGATAAACAAGTTACAGGCTTAGTCTTGTCATGGCACTCAGCAGTGTCAGGTCTTACTACAGCGTCACCTACATCTAAACCTGAGTTTGGTTTACTGAAGCACAGCTCAGTATGGGAACTCTTCATGTAGTTGAGATCCAGCTCATATTAATGTAAGCTTAAGTCAGTTCCCCACAGAACTGTATTAGGATAAGAGGAAACAGCCTTGAGCTGCACCAGAGGAGGTTTAGATGGAGATTAGGAACAATTTCTTCCCCAAAAGCATTGGAACAGGCTGCCCAGGGCAGTGCTGGAGTCACTGTCCCTGGAGGAGTTCACACACTGTGTAGACAAGGCCCTCAGGGCCAGGGGTTAGTGGTGGCCTTGGCACTGCTGGAGAATGGTTGGACTGGATGATCTTAAAGGTCTTTTCAAACCTACTTCATTCTATGACCCCAGCTGGGAAGCCTTGGAGAAGGACAAAGTGGCGTGACTGATGCCATCCTCCTCACTGGTTGATTGGATCATGGCTTAGTGGTAGTGGGAGAGCAGAAACTTCCCAGGAGTGAGATAATGAGGCCAATCTCAGAATTCAGAGGACAATAATTACAGCGAGGTATTGCAATGAGTCTGGTGGCTGGTGGGTGCAGGAAGGGGTTGGTGGGCAGCACGTTCTGGGCTGCTCTGAGATCCAAGAGATGGATGGATGGATGGATGGATGGATGGATGGATGGATGGAAGGGATGTAGCAAGATGCTGGTTTCTGTGCTGCCTGCAGTAGGCATCTCCACTGATATTTATATCTCCAGACTGAAACTACAGACATGGCGGGCAGCAAAGGTAAACTCGATTTGCACATAAAGTGTTTGCTTGGGGGTGTCTGTGTCAGCTCTTGCAGCGTCCTTAAGATCCAACCAGGTTGCACATTGTTTCTACCATGACTTGCAAAGATTTATATGTATTTTTTTTTACATTTAATATATTAATACACTATTTTTTCAAGAAATACAAACTATGAGCTTTCTGCTCTTAGAGATATTCATTATGTTTTGTTTAAAGGAACCAAACTTGTTTCCCTTTCCAATGAGCACACAAATGTCCGGTCCCACTTAGTGACTAGAGAAGGTGATTAATTCTTCTGTTTTTTTGCTGTAGTCAACAGCAAAACAGCGTCTGGTGATACGGAACCACCCTGCAGCCTTGCTGGGGCTGAATTATCTGGCACAATGGAGCCTGTAATTAACAAGTGGAGAAGATGCCGCACATGTAGTGTTAGAGGATTGCAGAGGGACAGGTTGCAGGGCAACTGAGGGAAACAAGAGATTATGACCAGGCAGTAAAAAATTAAGTGTTTTCATCTCTCCAGGGTGCTTAAAGCTTTATAATACAAACTCAAATAGATAAAAGCCTTCATTGATGTGATGGAGTTTAACCAAAGAAGAGTCTGTGGCTGTTGTACCACAGCGTGTGGCACTGGTATAATTCCTTCTGCTCTCTGTGGGTTCTGAACAAGGAGGATTCTTTCTCCACAACAGTTATGAAAAATTTGAACATGGAAAAAAGCCCTGTACCTTTTGGAGAGGTGCTGCTGAAGTATAAATGAAACATATCCACTGGAGGGGCTGGAACCCTGGCAGGACTTCCAGAATCAGGATGCAGAATGTTTGGTGAGAATCACTTGGCACCCATCCCTCATATGCCTGCAATGGGCATCACAACAGCTCAGGAAGCAGCAGGACTAAGTGTAGCTCTGCTGATTGTCCCTGTCAGCACGGTCCTTCCTCTACATTCACACAGTTATGGGTGGCACATGTAAGGAGGTCCTTCTTCTCCCACATCGCTATGGCAAGGAAGGAGAAATGGCTTCTCCTACCCATGCCTTGATCTTGTGGGCAACTTCTTGCTCAGGGCCATGCTCCAAGGCAGCACTGTGCAGATAACTGCTGTGTTGTAACTCTCTGGTCTGTGGGTCCAGCCTTCCTGAGCTAGATGTGCCTTTGGAGATGATATACTCCTGATCCTGTGGCTCAGGAAGAAATTGCAACCAAGGAAGAGGGAAATACTGCTGTTTGTGCCCCGTGCTAGTAGAATACTGAGTCACCTTGGCTGTTCTGCCTTTGACCAGCAGCTCAGAATGTGCCTGGTAAAGTCTTTCTGGTGCCTGGCTGGGGTGGTGCAGTGCCATGAACACACCAGTTATGGGACAGTAACTGCTCCTGAGGCTTTTTATGGTACCTGACCTTACAGCCTCTCTTTGAAGCTGATGGCTGCAGGTACTGATCCACCCGTGGATCAATGCCCAGCACCCCACTAGTGTGCCACTGGGAAGGGTATCATGACAAGGAGGGCTGCATACAAGGACCCAGCCCTGGAGTTCCTTTGGTTCTTCAGATGATGTTTGCTTCATGCAGGAGCAGATCCACATGAACATGGAGAGCAATACTCCGTAATACCTCTCACAATCATTTCTTTAACAGGCATTGCCTGGATTATGTATGAGAATGAATAAATATTAAAGTGGATTTAAGAAAAGCCTTCGGTGTCAGGAATCGTGGCTGCCAGCCAGAGCAGGTGACTGCAGCTACAGCACCGAGGTGCATCTCCTCTGTGCATCCCAGACCAGGCACATGTTCTTCCTCTTCTAGCAAAGTCCGTATTGGACTCTTCAAGGCCTTTCTGGCAGCAGATCTGGTGTCACCACCAGCCCGTGGCTTAGCTGGAGGGATTCAGTGTGCTGGAGCATAAGCATCTCAGTCGTGGCTAACATATTCCTGTGCTTCATTAGTACATCTGCTAATTGGCACCCATATACATGAGAAAGTCCAAGCCTTTGGGGTTCCCACCCCATGGCAAAGCCAGCAGCAGGCTGGTTTGGGGAATTTCAACAGCAGTGGGAAGGGATTGTGCAGCCATAAATCCTGTGTGATTTGAGGATAAGGGCTGCATGAGAAAGATGGGAGCTCAGCTTGACAAGGGAGTTTTACATTTTCCCTTTGTCAGCATGAGTTAATGTTGAACAGGGCAAAGAAGGAGCCTGGTGGGACCTTCTTGGTGAATATATGAATAGCAGTTTTGTAAATAGGCATCTGAACTTATGAATGATCTGACACCGACAGGTTGAAACCAACTCTGTAATTTTATTGTGTTAGATTTAGGTCAGACATATACACGCCAAGTCAAATGACCTAGAAAGCCTTTCTAGGTCAAACTATTGCTTGAAAAGTTGGCTTTTTCAAAAGCAAGGCCATAAGATTTCATGCTTAGTCTGAAATGTTTTCCTTCTACCAGTGCAACATGAGCCTTTGGGACATGGCAGGGAATCTGTTATCTGCATCGAGACGAGAGAAAGAAATGCAAAGAAGGGGGATACTAATTTCTTAATGTAATGAGGACTTTTCTGGCCATCTCTCTTGTCCCAAGATAGTATTTCGGATACTTGGCTGGCAGGATCTTAGGCTAGATGTAGCAAGACCAGGTGTATTAGCACGTTGCTCTTTCCAGCAGCGCTAAACCCTGCCAGCTCCTGGGTCCGGCAGCAAGCAGCACCTCCAGCCTACCTTTGGAGCCCTAACCCTTAGCTGGTGAGAAAGTATTTATTAGAAGGAGATTTTTCTCCCCTGAAGAGGCTCAGGGGCTGTTGGTGAGGTCTGCACAAAATTACTCTCTTCACCAGAGGGATGGGATGGGGCAGAGCCACACCCTGCTGACCCGGGGAGTCATGGCAGTGGGTGAAATTGGAAGGACCAAGGCTGGAGGGACCCAGGACCTTGATGGTGTTATCCTGCAGCTTATGCTGCTCTGTTAACGCTGGTGCAGTCTGAGCAGATGCAGCTTTCATGCTGTTGGAAGGGAGCTTGAACTTGTAATAAAATCTCAGCTGTTCGTGTGGGTTACTTCTTATTTCAGCGTGCAGATATACCTGAATGTCCTGGTTTGACTGGGGCAGAATTAGTTATTTTCTTAGTATCTGGTGCAGTGCTGTGTGTTGGCTTTAAGTCCGAGAACAATGCTGGTAACACACTGATGGTTTAGTTGTTGCTCAGTAGCACACACCCTGATCAAGGACTTTTCAGTCTCCTGCTGTGCCATGAGAGGGGCACAAGAAGCCAGGAGGGAGCAGAGCCAGGACACCTGACCTGAACAAGCTAGAGGGATTTTCCATACCACAGCACATCATGCTCAGGATAGAAACTGAGGGGAGTCGATCAGGAGCCCCTGATACCTGCACGGGTCAGGGTGGGCACTGATCAGCAGGTGGTGAGCAACTGTACTATGCATCACTTGTGTTTCATTCCCCTCTCTTTTTTCCATGTACTATTGTTGTTGTTATTATATTTTACTTCGTTTATTAAACTGTTCTTATCTCAGCCCATGGGCTTTACCATTTTCCCATTCTCCTCCCCATCCCATGGAGTTAGTTGCTGACTGGGGTTAAACCATGGCACTGTGGCTTCAAGCAGTGAGAAGGGTTCCCCTCTGCCCTCATATTGTTTTGGATGGACTGAAACATTTCTGTTCAGTGGTGCTTGGGGCAATGCTGCATGATGTGGCTGGGGGAGGATCTCGGTCTGGGTTTGGGCCAGAGACCAGTAGTTAGGCAGGACATGCATGGATGCTGGGCTGAGATGGCAACATCCTCCGAGGTACTCAAGCAGGAATCCCGCTTCCCAACCATAGCTGAAAGTGAGCAGACTTCCACATCCTGTTTGCACATCGTACCCGCTGGCTTTGCTCCCCAGGAAGGGTAGCCATGCTTCACTGCCCATCCTGTGCCCCAGCTCTCCTCCACCTGCCCGAGCCATGATTAACCACACAAACAGGGCTCAGCATGGGGAGCATCCCAACATCTCCCACTCCCCAGTGCCCGGTGCTGCTGCCCTGCCGGTGTTCCTACTGGAGCAGCACATCCCAAACTCCACAGGTTGCAAATCATTTGTTCAGCCCAGCCATGACCTACTTGAAAGTAGCTTTTGCCATCCCAGGAAAGCGGGTAATGGGAGGCTGCAGTGCCTTCTGAACAATTACAGCTCACAGCAGTCCAAATGAAAATGTTTGTTGAAAACAACATGTGCATAATTAAGGCTTAATGAGCCCTTGTCTGTTTGGAATCTGCAATTAGATTTATAATAGAAAATACTAGCAAATGCCAAATAGCTTTAAAAGAAGCTGAGATAAAAGATAATTTTGCTGCAAATCTATAGTAATACTGTAATTTAATGAGCTGGAAGTGGTGCAGAGAAAGACTGGAAAAGCTTTGGACAAGTTTGTATTGTGCGTGTTTATCTTATCTGCCCATTTCCCTATCTATAAAGCTGTCAGTCTTGCTTTTAACTGCTTGGAAGAAGGCAGGACTTTGCTAAAATCAGGAAGCCTCCCTTTGTTTATTTTTATTTAAGTCATTAATTAGTCAGGAAAAGCTGCTTTTTTCTCTTTTCTCATCAACACGCTTTAAACTTCTTGTTAGGGTTAATAATAATAATAGCAATAATCATATCTCTATTCAATTATTTACAGTGAGGCAGGGGCGTAATAGTAATCAGAGGTGCTTCTTTCTGATTAGTTTATTAATTTTAATGAGTTTTCAACCGTCTTTTTAAGATGTTGAGAATTTTCAACACTTAGCTGTATGTTTAACAAGTAAACCTGAGGCTGCAGTGAGCAGGATTCAGCTTCTGGCCCTACTGAAATCAAGTTACACAACACAGAAATTTGCTGGGAAGATTAATAAGATGAACAGAGAGGTGTCTCTCAAAAGAGAAAAGAGCTGAAATTAGAAGTTCTTGGAAAGGATGGTTGGTTGGTTGCTTGCTTGCTTAATAACTAGAAGCTAAGGTGAGGAATGAGGTGGTTCTAGCTCCGGGTACAACACATGGATCCAGTGGGGAATCGAGGCCAGCGTCATAGAATCATAGAATGAACTAGGCTAGAAAAGACCTTTAAGATCAAGTCCAACTTTTACCCCAACACTAAACCATGTCACTAAGGGCATCATCCACATGGTTTGTGAACACTTGCAGGGACAGTGACTCTGCCACTGCCCTGGGTAGCCTGTTCCAATGCCTGAAATGAGGTGATGCGTGCAACCACCTGGAAATGCAGCCCAATAGCTTTGTTTAACAACCCTAACTCAGCACTTCATAAAATAGGACGCAGAAGGATGTGGTAATGCTGCCTGTGGAGATACTTTTCCGATGTGATTTTGTTGCCCGTGTGAAATGTTGCTGAGCTTCACTCTGTAAAACCATGGCTCTGCCTGTCCTGAGTCTCTAGCGTGTGAAGCTGCAACGCCAGGGCTGCATCTGCAGCTTCAGCCATACAACATCTGCACAGCTCTGGGTTGTCTCCCTGTGACCTTTCAGCTCATTCTGGCTCCAGCCTCTAACTTCACAGCAGCGATGAGAGCCCATCCTGAGCACATCTGCACATTCATGACCCCACTGCAAGTGCTGCTTTGTAGGGTTTTGCTGTTCTCACAGATGCAAGGCAGCCCCAGGGCCTGGTTTATATCATAGAATCATAGAATAGTTTGGGTTGGAAAGGACCTTAAGACCATCTAGTTCCAACCCCCCTGCCATGAGCAGGGACACCTCACACTAAACTATGTCGCCCAAGGCTCTGTCCAATCTGGCCTTGAAAACTCCCTTCCAGCCCTACAGCTCCTTGGGGGCAAATTTCAGCTGCTCCTTGCAGCAAACATCCAGCACAATTGCTTTTTCTCCTAGAGGTCAGGATTTTGAGGCTTTTGGGGTATTTTCCCCAAATGTCTTGAGTCATAGAAGCAGATTGGTTTGTGTTGGAAGGGACCTTAAAGCTCATCCAGTTCCAACCCCCTGCCCTGGGCAGGGACACCTTCCACTAGAGCAGGTTGCTCCAAGCCCCTGTGTCCAACCTGGCCTTGAACACTGCCAGGGATGGGGCAGCCACAGTTTCTCTGGGCACCCTGTGCCAGTGTCTCACTTGCTCCATTTGCAGCCTCCAAGGCAGTGCCTGGCTGGGTCACCCTGTCTGCTTGGCCGCATGCTGATGCCTCTGGTGATGGAAGTCCTGTGTTGCTCCTTTGCTCCCACTGCTGGAGGAGCTGGGGTGATGGATGGGCACTGTGGGTAGCAGTGGGGTCCCCTGGGTGCAGCACAGGCTGCTGGAATGGCTGAGGGGAGGCTCACCGCTCTTTAAGAGAGTAATTGCAATTTTTGTTTAAAGGCAGCACCATCAGCATAGTCAAAAGGAGGCCCATGTGCTGCAGATGATGCTCTTTCTGGCAGTGTAGGGATCTGAAATCTGGCCACCTTCAAACCTACCAGAGTTTCATCTGAAGAGTGAAGAGGTTTGGGTAGACTCTGTCTAATCCTGGACAGTCTTGGCATGGGGGTTTTGGGTTCCCCGTGCACATCCTTCCTGCAGCACAGCAACCAAGTGTCTGGGATGAGCTCACTGTTGTCCTGTGTTTGTCAAAATACACACTGAGGTTGTGAGTAGTCCCGTTGACTTGATTTGCATGGGTTTAGAAAAATAACAGGCTTGTGATGCTGGTATGGGAAGTTGTGCACTGCATTTGTCTTCTTCTAGCTAAGTTTTGTCTACCCCATCCCTGGCAGTGTTCAAGGCCAGGTTGGACACAGGGGCTTGGAGCAACCTGCTCTAGTGGAAGGGGTCCTTGCCCAGGGCAGGGGGTTGGAACTGAATGAGCTTTAAGGTCCCTCCAACACAAACCAGTCTGGGATTCAATGATTATTTTGTTTACATTAGACCTTCCCAACTCTCGCAGGACTAGGATCCAGTGAGGGGATGTAAAAACACTTACAGAAGTTGCATGTGGAGTCTATGATTAAACAAGATGGGACCAAACAAGAGAGAGGAAAATGCCACATGGAAATTGCTCCCAATTGAAGCGAAGATGCTCCCAAACTTCTAGGATCTAATTGCAGCAATTACCTTCCTATCATCCTCGGGGTTTGGGTTGGGGTTTTTTGTCGTTAAAGGAGATTGCGCTTGGGTTTGTTGTTTTTTCTTTTAATAATGAGCATGTCCAAACATCTAAGGTAAAATTGTGAAATGGTTTGTACTTTGTCAGCCCATTTTTTTGCAAGTCATCCTATATACTGCTGCGAGGGTTATTTGCATACAGAGTTGAGTGCAGAACCACAGGTCTCCACCAGTGCCAAATATTTGTGTGTTGGAAACTATTCTCTAAATGACTAGTGTGAAAGCTCTCTGAGTTTTATTTTTCCCCTTCTGACTGGCTGACTTTGCATAACGCTTCCATCCTCGCCAGAGTTGTCTTGAAGGAATAAACCATGGTCTTGAATCCTGGGAGGCAGGGATGTGCTTTTGCTCTCTCTAGTGGGGCAAGCCTTCAGATGATTGAAGTGTTTAGTGACTGTGCTCGCAGGTGAATAGTGTGTGTGCTCTGGGCTATGCTTCAGACTGGCTTTGCTGAAGGAGCAGTGGCTGGAGAGAGAATCAAAGCCACTATTTTTCTTCTTGAATGGCTACTGAGTAGCACCAGTGATTTTGTGAATTATTGGAGTGAGTGAAGAGGTATTTGGGAGCCTGGTTGTTAACCTGTACAGCTGTCAATGAGGCATCAGGATCGGAAGCATAATACATGGTCTTAAGAAGTTAATAGCTTTAAGCAATGCTTGCAGATCTCCTCTGATGGCTCTCCTCCTCTCTGCCAGCTGCTCTGGTGTGCTTATTTATTTACTTTGCAGTGGAGAAAAGATAATTCCCGTAATGTGTGCACATCAAACCCAGCGTAGCCACAGCGGCTGCTGGCATGGGGCTACTGGGACACAGCTCCTTCCTTTGCTGTGCTTCTCCTTGCCGGTGAACTGCTTTTATTCAACCCAGGACTTTGCTTTCAGCCTTGGGTGCACATCCAGACATCACTGCCCATGCTGGATCCCTGGCCGGGGGGATGAAATTAGAGGATGGGAAAACTTTCTCACTTGAGGTTTCTTTCTTCCTGGCTACTCTCTTGCTTCCTCAGCTACTTTGGTGCTGGTGGCCACATGTAGCCCCTCTTCAGCGATACCTCTGGTTGCAGCGAGGGCTGTTGTTCTGCTGTAGAAATCAGCATCTCCCTAAAAGACTTCCAGAGCAGAGCCGTGCTGGTAGCTGCTTCCGAGGCAGACAGGTATAAGCTCTATTTTTGTCTCAACCCTGAGGTTTTATCTCTCAAAACTCAATGTTTCTAGGTGCCTTTGACACTGGCACAGCTCTTGCATGCAGCCTCTGTGGGTTCTTTTAGATCTTTGTATGTTTTCTGCCTCTCTTAGCTTCCTGTGACTTACAAGTGTTACTGGTGAAGCAGGCACTGCAGTTAAGTCTCATTATCATTTACTGTATTTGTTTCGGGCTGTCTACACACCAGCCCTGTGCCAGGAAACGTGCTGCATTCATTTACCTCCCTCCCAGCAACACACAGGGCACCAGGCATTCACAGTGCTAACTGGTGCCTTCAGCTCCTGGTTATTCAGCTGCTGCTGGGAGAAGAACCAGCTTAGCAAGGGCTGGTATTTATTTCTTTTGCAGATAAACTCCTCAAGCACCTGCATAAGGATGATAAACAACGCAGGATGTGCTTGTTGTTTGGTTTCAAAAAGGAAGTGATGCACATGCCCGAGCCTTGCAACTACATCAGCCCAATTGTATCTTGCAAACTAGTCGGCATTAAGCATGATCAGCAATGGGCTGGAGAAGTCCTGGGTGAAAGCAGGGGTGTGCTGGGAGCCTGTTCTCCTTATTTATGGCCAGATCTGGGGAGAAGTCGTGAAGGGTTTGGTGTGGCCAAAGCTGCAGCTCTGGTGAGCTCTGTGCACTGCGGGAGAGGAGGAGGATGGAGATCTCCTGGTGCACCGAGGCTGCTCGAAGCACCACAAAACACCTCTCCCAGCCAGCCTTATGTCAGGGTGCTCAGGAGGCTGACAGCTATAAACTAAACAAGCATCTGAATATGTTCACAGTGTATTAGCTCAAGATGTGCCCTCAGGGGCAAAACCTGCTAAGTTGGACTAGTGGAAGTGTAAGGGTGAGCAACTTTGGCCTTTAAATTAATTGCATGTTTCTCTGAGCATCGTTCTTGTCCCTGGCTGCAGCTGGGAGGAGGAGAGGAGGCTGGATGGAGGCTTAGCTGGTCTGTGCTGCATCCACTTCTTTTCAGTGGCATGTGAAAGGGTTAAGCAGAATTTTGATCTCGGCAATATTTTCATGCTTATACATTCTGTTTCTCATTTCCATGACAAAGATGGTAGGAAGAGCAGAATAAGGTACAGAATTTGCAGAGCAATTTTAAGACTGTAATGAGAACAGAAAATAGTAGGGGGAGAAGAATTGTAATTAGAATACGAAATGGGAAAAAAAAATTAATCTATTTCCATGTCAGTCTTAGGACTAAATTCTGCTGCTCCCTGTAGCTTTCAGAGGGTGGATTTTTTTGTGTCTGTGTGTATGTGAAGAGCTTGAACTCCTTTGCAGGCTCTGAAAAGTCCAGGTAAATGAGTTTAAGTCCTCATTCCCCCAGATAATGTAATAACAATAATTTTGTGTGCAGCATTCACAGCAAACCAGCCAGTCTCTTAGATAAATGAATGCTGTCATTTGAATAATGGTGGGATTCAAGATCTCTCCAGCCTCGAGTACAGGAGAATAAAAGGAGGTGGTGGAGATGCTGTTGGGGTGGAGGTCTCTGCAGCTGCTTGGGGAGGCATCTCATGATTGCATAGCACAGAAGCACCAAACAGCAGCTACTGCAGGTTGGGAGGGACATCTGCACATCCCAAGCCCTGGAGCCAAGCAGGGCCAACCAGCTCGGCAGCTGGTCCAGCTGAGCTCTGAGTATCTCCAGGGATGGAGATCCCATAGCATCATGGACTAATATTTAACCATTCACATGTGAGAAAATGTTGCTAATCTAATGACATTACATCTACCCAGGGAGCTTCCACAGCCCACAGGTCAAGGTCATCTTGAGCACAGTGGTTTGGATTTTACTGTTCCCCTCTAATTTCTGCAGTTGCTATTCTGGATCCGTCTAGACCACAGCATCCTGCAGCAAGAGGTTTTGCTGTTGAGCCCTGTATGAAGAACTCCTCTGTAAGGTGGCTAATTCTACTAGCTAATGTTTTCAGTCTGCCTCCTTAGTTTTAGACTATGAGAAGCAGAGAAAAGCCATTCCCTGTTCTCATCTTATGACTGTACATCTCTGTTGAGCCTTTCTATGTCTATCATCTCTTGTCTTTGTCCATATATGCCATTCCACACCTTGGATCCTCCATGTGATTGCCCTCTCCTTCTCCTACCCATGCAGATAGTAAAACAACGTTTGATCTTTTATTCTTTGTTCTTTTCCTAATTGCTTCTAAAACTTGAATGGCCTTCTTGGCAGCTGCTGAGGCCTGAGAAGAAGTTGGAAGTGAACTTTCCAGAATGAATGCACAGTTTCTCTTCTGGACAGTAACAGCTATTTTAAGAACCATTGTCATGTCTTTATTGTTAGGATTGCTTTTCTCCAGTGCATTACTTTGCATTTATTGACATTAAATTTAATCTTCCATTTCTTCGCTGCCACTTAGTACTGTAAGAGTCTTAATGCAAAGCCATTCAAAGTCACTATTAGTTTTGGCTGGCATGAATAATTTTTGTCTCATTAATAAACTTGAATCCTTCTAGATCACCTCTATTATGAACTGGATAGATTTTAGTGCAGATGGATCCTGGACCAGGATCCTCCTCTTGCTGAAGCCTAAGGAGCACCTTTTCACAGGCTGTGAGCAAGAGAGCCTTTTTTCTTGTCCTGTGACAAGTTGGGTGTGGGGTTTAGAGGGTTTTTTGAGGAACCCTGTGAGAATTCCAGCCAAAAAGATCATCTCAGCTTTCGTAGGTACTCGTTGACCTTCCAGCAAACACAGAAGTGGGCTGTGAGGCTTAAATTCCCTGGTCTCAGGTCTTTATGCTGCCTCTGTTGCGTGTTGCAGCTCTGGATGGTCTCACCATAAAGGGGTCAGACCTTCTGGTCTGGCACCTCCCCTGTGCCACTGCCATTTGTTCTGGAGCAAATGACTCTTCATTATAAGGTTTTAAGCCTTAATACTTCATCTCCATCAATCTGTTCAGCCTGGAGAAGAGAAGCTGCATGGACACCTCACAGCAACCTTCCAGTATCTGAAGGGGGCTACAAGGATGCTGGAGAGGGACTTTTCATCAGGGACTGTTGTGACAGGATAAGGGGTAATGGGCTCAGACTTAAACAGGGGAAATTCAGGTTAGATGTAAGGAAGAAGTTCTTCCCTGTGAGGGTGCTGAGTCACTGGAACAGGCTGCCCAAGGAAGTTGTGGCTGCCCCAGGAAGTTGTGGCTGCCCCATCCCTGGCAGTGTTCAAGGCCAGGGTTGGACACAGGGGCTTGGAGCAACCTGCTCTAGTGGAAGGTGTCCCTGCCCATGGGAGGGGGTTTGAACTGGAGGAGCTTTAAGCTCCCTTCCAAAACAAACCAGTCTGGGATTCTGATTTTACCCTAGGGTAATACATGAGAATATATTGACTGCATGCAGAAAAGCCAGCCCCATAACACACCAGTGGCTCCTGCAGATGCTCTGCTGTGCAGCCCATGCAGCAGACAATGGGCTGCCACTGACACCTGCCGTGGTGTCATGCTCTCTTTTAATGACATTTATCCTGGAGCAAATTGCAGTGTGTGGCCAGCCCGGGCAGTGGCCAGGATGGAGATGCAGAGCTTTCCTTTGAGGAAAACAGGGAGAGTCATAAATCTATTGCTGAACTTCTGACCCTCTTTGACAGGTTCAACCAAGGGGCTATCCAAACATTTCAGCAGACAGATAAATAATGCTAAGTAGATCACTTCGGGCCAGAGGTTGTGTAAAGACCTTAATGGGGAACCTGCAGTTAAAGAGATTAAGCTAACCTCAGCGATGTATTCCCTGAAGAAGCGTGATGCTAAATTACTCCTATAGGAAATCACAGCAGCGGCTCTGCAGGCAGCAGTGCTGACAGGGGCAGGGCTAAAGTGAGTATTTCACAGCCCAGGGATGTGGCAGAGATGTGTGCTGGCAGAGATCATGCTTGCCAGCATTGGAGTCATTGGGTTTGGTGCCCAGGGTGCCCATAGGGCTGCGCCTGGTGTGCAGGTGTGCCTCAGACTGGGCAGGAGCAGCATCGTGGGAATGAGAGGCTGGAAGCACCATGGCCAAAGTGCAGTTACTGCAGAATGGGGTTCTGCCACCCAAATAATGGTTCTCTGACAAAAATTAATTGTGGAGAAAACTACTTCTGTAAAACTTTCTATTGAAGAGTTGTACCCACCACATGGTGGGTAGGATGCCATTGGAGGCAGCTAAATAAACCCCTGCAACACATGGGCTGCAGTAATTTATTAGGTTTTTTTTTTAGTGGCGCATGTTAAATACGGCATTGACTGTGTAGTGCAAGTTTTCTTGTGTCCTAACTTTTATTCACGAAAAACTTAAAGGCGTTTGTTTCACGGCGTTATTGTGGGTTGCTCTATGTCTTGATGCTAGTGGTGGCTGGGGTGTAGCGTGCTGGACACCAAAACCAGCTCCATCACAAGCATCTCTAGTGAGAGGTGATATTCCCAGCGCACCCACTTTGGAAATGAGGTTGTCATGAGGTGGAACCTGCTGCCCATCTCCTGTGTCCTGGTGCAAAAAGGCAGAACAGAGAAGCAAGTGCTTATAGCTCTGAGTGGTAGGAATCACTGGAAGCATTCAATTCATTCTTCACTGGGCATTTAATAGCTCCTTAATGATGACAGCTTTTACTTACTGCTGGATTTGCATTAACAGGCCACTTCTTAAAAGCTCCAGATCCTCAGGGGACTTGCAGTTAAGGTGCTCTGGCCTTGTATTGTCAACAGCGAGTGTTAAGATTTAGGTCAGACCCTCAAAAAACTCCAACACCCCAAATCCAAACCCCACCACACTTAATATGAAATAAGAAGTTTGGAAGATTTTTGAGATCTTGCAGGTGTCATTGAAGCCATTCCAGGTATGAGGCTGCCAACATAATTCTTACAGAGTGGAGGTTTTCATCTCAGCTCATGACTCTCAGGAAATAAAAGGATGTGATGAGATTCATAATCAAATTGTACAAGCTGGCAGTGCCATCCATGAGAAAGTAACACCTCCAAATCTTGGCAGGAGGGTGTGTTTCTTTCCACTGGGTCCTTCCCAGTTAACAAACATTTGTTCTCCATGTTTGCAGAGCTGGAGATCACACAGCTGCTTTGCTCTGGGGTCTGTTCCAGCTTGCAGCATACATTTAGTTCTCTTATTGTTTTCACCTTACCACCATGGGACCTGTCTGACCTCTGGGCACATTTACAGGTTTGAAAATAACATCATATTGCAAAGACAACAAACCAAAGTGAGTGTAAAAAAGCAGTAATTAAAAGTGCTTTGTAGGACATCATCTCCACGAAGCCTGCGCTCAGCCCCCTGTATGGGCTGGTGGGTGCACAGCAGCCTCTGCCTCCAGAGCTGAAGTGCCAGCTCCAGCTCCCCTGCAAGAGCCCTAGTAAAAGAATTGTATTTTGAAGACAATTCTGCCTGAAAAACTCTATTTCTGAGGGTGCTTTCTCACAGAATAGAACTCTGTTTGTATCCCTTCCTTAGACACAATACATGCAGTGATATGCGCCGTGGAGAGGTGCTATAGTGGAGGCATGGCTTTGTGTCCATCACCCTGATTTCCTTGGGACTCCCTGTTGGAATGCGGTTGACAGCATCCATGTGCTTATCCACCAGTGTCAGGTGAAGAAACCACCTGTGGCATGAGATGGTGCTGGCACAGGTTCCCCAAAGAGAAGCTGTGGCTGCCCCATCCCTGGCAGTGTTCAAGGCCAGGTTGGACACAGGGGCTTGGAGCAACCTGCTCTAGTGGAAGGTGTCCCTGCCCATGGCAGGGGATTGGAGCCGGATGAGCTTTAAAGTCCCTTCCCACCCAAATCATCTGATGATGATGATTCAACAGCAATGCCTTTTTTTGCCAGAGCTGGTGGGAGTTTGGACAGTTCCCTCTGAGGGTGTTTTGGTTTGGTTTTAATCTCTCAAGTAGAGTTGTTTCCATTCTGAACTTGTTACCTGAGGCAAGTTTGAACTGGGACTTGGCAAAATGGGTCTTTATGGGTCCTTTCTGAAGCAGAGGTCCTTGATTCTGGTTGTGCTTGTAGGCAACCACTGCTAATGTAAGCTACTGCAAGTTAGATGAAGATGGGATGAAGGAGAAACAATCACGTCTTCCTTCCTCTCACAGTTCCCCAGCTTGTCTACCCAGGGTCTGCATTTCCAGATTTTCAAGCAAACACCATGTTGCGGATGCAAAGCACTACAAGCAGAGAGGGATCTCTGCTTACCTTGGCTTTGTGATCATTTCATGCAGGAGAGGGTGAGAATTAGCCACAGACACTGATTTGCTTAATAGGCTATTTCTATTAGCCAAAGAATAACAAACAATGAATAATTACAAAAGAGCAAAAGGATAATTAGGGTAATTGCACAAGAGTATATTCCTTTCAAATTAGGACTTGAAAATGATACCTGCCACTTGCATGTGCACATCATCCAATACAGGTTTGATCAATTTTGAGGGGCACAAAGGGTGATGAATGGATGCATCCAGGTCTGGAACTGCCTGAGAGGCTCAACATGCACTGGGAGTTAGAGCAAAGTGAGAAGGGAGGAAGCATTTGTAACCAAAGGGAAATATTAAAATGTCTCTTTCTGCCCTAAATCTACCTGGAATGATGGGGCTGATTGTTTTGAAGTGCATTCGGTAGCAAAGCTATAACGAGAAGAGGGGGAGAGTACATTACTTATCTGCTCTACCCAGCTCGTGTATAAGTGGCAAACATCTAATTGAAAAAATACCCTGATGGGAGAATTTCTAATAAATTTGTTTGCACCCTCATAGCCTGGAGGAGAGGGAGGGAAAAAAAACAATCAGCAGTGGGGAAGTTCCAAAGTTTCCATTGCATTTTGAGTCTTGATTTTCAGGCTGGCTGCTCAGGCTGGCAATCAGAGGCACAGTAATTTTGAAGGCAGGGTTCATTACAGTTATTATGGAAGCATCAAGGGCAGAAGGAAGTGTGGAGTGGAGACAGGGGAATAGCAGAAAGCCATAAAAAAAAGCATTCTGACAAACAGGGTGATAGAGAGAAAGCCGAGTGCTTGTCCTGCCCTGGATGTCCCCACTGAAAGATACCTTTTCTTTCCTGAACATGTATTTCCAGCTGACTTGTTTTCTGCAAAATCAGAAATCTTTTTCTGCTGGAGGTCAGGGTTTTAAGGCTTTTGGGTATTTGTCACAAATGACTTGAATCACAGAATCCCAGACTGGTTTGGGGTGAAGGGACCTTAAAGCTCCTCCAGCTCCAACCCCTGCCATGGGCATGGACACCTTCCACTAGAGCAGGCTGCTCCAAGCCCCTGTGTCCAACCTGGCCTTGAACACTGCCAGGGATGGGGCAGCCACAGCTTCTCTGGGCACCCTGTGCCAGCGCCTCAGCACCCTCACAGGGAAGAGCTTCTGCCTAAGACCTAATGAAGTTATGAGAAGAGCTGTTGCAAACTGGTCTTAGGCTACATCTACAAAGGACGAGGAGGACGATAGAAGCGAGGTGTGTGTTTGCAAGGAAGCAGGATGGATGGATGCACATTATCTGTGTATTTAAATCTCTCAGAAGGGCAAAGCTTTTACTTAGGGAAGAACTCTTCTTTTCCTGATGTGGAAGTAAATATTTCCACAGTACAAATTCCATGGACAGAACTGTGTTCCCACTGGAATATTTTTAAGGCTGCTTGCTGGAAAGCTCTTGTGCAGCTCACCTGAAGCATCTCTGTGCAGTCTCAAGATGCAATTACTTTTAAGCATCCCACAGTGCCACATAGCATGTCTGTGCAGCTGACCTGACACAAAGCTCTGGTCTAGTGGAAGGTGTCCCTGCCTGTGGCAGGGGGTTGGAGCTGGATGAGCTTTAAGGCCCCTTCCAACCCAAACCATTCTATGATTCACTGCCAATTGAACCACGGGCCAGGGTCCTACATCCACATGGTGCAGGGCTTTGGGGGCACCATGGCTCCAGTTGGAACCCTGTTAGCAGGAGCTGGTGATGCCAGTGATTGGTTTACAGGTGGAGGGAAATTCAGTTTAAAGTGTATAGGACCCATCTGTCTTATAGAATCATAGAATGGTTTGGGTTGGAAAGGACCTTAAGATCATCTTGTTCCAATCCCCCACTGTGGGCAGGAATATCTCACACTAGACCGTGTTGTCCAAGACTCTGTCCAACCTGGCCTTGCTTCTGTGATAACCGCTTGTCCCAGCAAGCCCATGCGCTGCCAATGCTCGCAGCGTCCTGTGGCTCCTGCCTCATGGATGGGTTTAACCAAATCCTGCATTTGCTCAGGTATCCCTTTCCCCCTGTTGCAGCTGCTGTCAGGACTGGGTAATGAGTGGCACAAATACCTGCTCTAATTCTGCTGCTTTTAATTGGTTTTCTCTGCTACCCCAGAGGATAGTTTGGCAATTAGAAGGTGTCTGATGCTGAGCAGAGCTGTGTTACCCACACTTGGCTTTGCTAACTCTGCTGACTTCAGTAGCTAATCCTGTAGCACTTTGAGAAATGGAAGTGTAATTAATAGTCTACACTGGAAATCTTCACCTGGTTTTATTTAGATTTCTCTTATATTGTTCTTAATATGGCCCATTTCTCTTAAGGCATAACTGCTATCAGCTCTCATATTAGAGAGCAAGAGGATGCACAAGGGGTGAACAGTCCTCAATTCATCACCCAGCTTGTAAGGGCAAGAGGGTTGGCTCTTCTTGTTAAGTATGTGGTGTCATTCACAGCTGGTACCTTCATCCTTGTCTCAGGAGTGTTTTATGGCATAGCCCATTTTATTACTATAATTAATTTGTGAACTTAGCCCTGAGAACTGCCCCAGCCACACTTCGAGCCACAGACAATCCTGGAGGACTTTTTTTTCTTCATTTGGAACTGGAGCAAGTGAAAAGCTCCTGTTGTAGCTAATTAATGAGAAGAGTTTTGCTGTTCTCCATGGGGGTTTGGTAGCCTAATACACGGATTAGCAGCTCAGAAACGGGTGAGGGGGGGCAGGAGAATGCTCTGTGCTCATTTTGTTCTGCCTCTCCCCCAGTGGAGGCAAAGTCCTGGCAGAGCACGCAGGGGGAATTGTGCCTCCTTGCAGCCAGAGTTTGCAAGCAGCAGCAAACTGTTGGTTGGGAATCAGGCTTTGCACAGAGACCCCTCATGTGTGGTCCAGAGTGGCTTTCTGCATTGCTGCTGTAGGTTTGCTTTGGTTCTTAAGGAGAACGTAGGTGTCTAGAAGAGGATTGAATGGGACCTGCCTGTCTTGGAGATTTCCATTGATGGAAGTTGTTTTTTTAAAGCTGACAGATGGTGTAGTAGGAAATTAGGAAGAACTTCATTTGGGCGATCTTTGCTGCTGGGTACATCTGTGGTTTTTCACATATTTGGCTTATTTGTTTGAGTTGGAGCAATTAATTCATTATTTCACTCAAAAACTAGTATGAGTGTTCTATGTTAACATGTCCTATCGCAGTAACGTGGTGTACGTGTGCTCCTACACACTCAAAAGTTTTAAAGGAGCAGCTCAGGATTTTCTTCTGGGAATTTTAGGTCTTTACATGAAGAGCCAGGGAAGCTTTTGGGGTGCACACAACCCTGGGTGCAGATGGCATTTCACTATGTCTCCCTTTCTTTTCTCTTTCTAGTTTGATGGGGAGAACATGTACATGGGAATGAACGACAACGCACAGGAGTTTCTATCAGCAAATCAGGTAAGCACGCTTTGCTGGGGTGGGCAGTGTGGAGAGATTTTATAGGGGACTTAATCTGTCCCCAGGAACAAATTCTAGGACCTTTCTGTGCATCTGCACTCATGGGGCATCAGGAGGTTCACTGGATGGGGTCAGAGCTGCCAACCTGGCTGCTGCCAAGGAACAGAGGCGGATGCACTCGATGTGGGATGAGGGATGTGCCTGGTGCTGGCTCTCCATCGAAGCTGTGAAAAGCTTTGCCTTAGCATCCTTCACACAAAATGAACATGTGATTGGTGTTTCTGGATGAAATGAGGTTTCCAAGTATTGTGTGTAGTTCAGGTGTCTCCTTCCCTCACGTAGAGTGTTTCCTGAAGCTAAATAGATTAACAGTTAGCCAGCGTGTGGAGAGAAAGGTTTCCTGTTTTGGAGCTATAAACCCACACGTGGAGGACCAGAATAGAAGTGTTCATGTCTTGCAGGTGCCTGAGGCATCAGGGCTCTCTCTGGGCTTGGATACACATGAAACAGGCATGTCCATTCAGTGGAACCCTAAACATACATAAAGTTAAGTCCATCCTTAGGTCCTGCTGGGAGGCGAGGACCTCAGCACCTGCTTACCTGTCCTCCTGATAAGAGATGGTCCCACCTGCATCCCCCAGCAGTGGTCAGCACGACTAGAGCGTGCTGGGGACTCAGTGCGTCTTTGAGGTGCCTTGAGGCAAAGCATTTCATCACATCCAGCTGCCTCATAAGGGAAAGTACAATTTCATTGCTACTGTTTCTCAGCATCCCAATTTTGGGCTGTGCTGGGCCGTTTTGATGTGGGGCTCTGCTGACCACAAACACATACACTGTATTTCCACCCAGCCCAAGATGCTAATGGATTCCTCTTGCTCTGGACCTGATGTGTGTGGCCTGGGGCAAGGGTTTGGTGTGCTCCTGCTGCTGGGGTTTGGTAGTTACTTCAGCATCACTGTGAATTACAAGGCTAGCGAGTCATCCACGATGTATCTAACTCGGATACCAGTGGTGATTAAAATATATGCACCCTAAAATGAAAACAGGATGAAAACCTGTTGTTTGCGTCCTTAGAGCGTGGCAGTGCATTGACTTATTGCTCAGGAGAGTTGTTTCTGCTCTGGCTTTGTCTCATCTTGTGTCTCCAATTCCCCTCCTTGTGCTGCTGTGCTTGAGACAGTCAAGAGAGGAGCTGGGAGTGTGCCCAAAGGGTACAGGGTGGCACCCAGGGCTGTGCCAGGCTGGGTGCCCCATGGATGCTGCAGTGACCCAGCATAACTTCACATGGGGCGGCCGGAGGGGAGTAGGGAAGGGGATGACGATCCCGGTCCATGCCCTGCAAAGATGTTAGTCACGGTTCCCACCCAGTGTGAGCTTTGGCTGAGGACAGGGAGCAGCCTTCCTCTCTCCCCTTCGTGAATCCATCATCTCCCTTTATTTACCTGCACATCAGCACGTGTTTACCAGAATGCTTTATAGCACCAGTTATGATTTTATTACTAATAACACAACTCTTCTGTTTAAATGGGGGTTCCAGATGTTTTTTACTGTTTGCTAAACCTGTTGTAACCTGAACGAGAACATTAACCAGCAGGAGCGTGGTTTCACAATCTCGCTCGAGAGGCTGCTAAATCACCAGCACACGCAGGATATTGCTCAGCCTTTGGGATCCTTGGGGACAGAGGCAAATCATACACACTAATTACTGAAGCCATCCTACTATAAATAGATGGGTCTGGTGGGTTGGGGATTTCAGTCTTAAACTATTTGCACTGGGCACCATTAGGCACCCACAGCTCTCGAGCAGACGCAGCTTCACACTAAGCCCAGCTCAGGCACAGGGACTGGGATGTCCAGCATTAACAGTGGGAAATCCTGGCTTCACATTGCCTGGTTTAGGGCACACTTGCTTATTTACCCCGGTTTTGCACTACAGGCTGAGCTCCCCTGGTACCAGCATGATTGTGATGGCCTGGGGTGAGACTGTCACCATGAAATCCCCAGTCCAGCCCCTCCATGCTTTGAGGCAGGGGAGAAGGGCCGGGAGAGCCAGAAATTAGTCTCTGTGTGTGGCTTCATTTCAGCTGGAAAATTTTAGGGGTCCACGGATTGAAGAAGTTTGATAATGTTTGTTATAGGAAATTTTGTATTGCCTTGTGATTTCTCTTTCAAAATACCTAGAAAGAGTCAGACAGAAAGCAGAATTCAGTTTATCACTTCCTCCCTCCTCCCCTGGTTTAAACCCAGGGGGGTTTAAATGGCTCCTGCCTGTCAGTGCAATGCTTTACACTTTCTACAACTGCTTAAGCTCTTGAGTCATCCTTTCCCATCACACAGATAAGATTATTCTCATTTTACAGCTGGAGCTATAGGGAAGGGATGGTGCAGATAGAGCAGTCCTAGGGCAGCATCGTGATCCTGCAGCACCCTCACATCAGATTTATCTCAGCCCTTTGTGCCATTTTTGATCCTAAGGAGCTTCTGCAGTATCCCCTTGTAAAGTCAGGACCAGGATCTGCTTCATCATCCCCAGACCTGCAGAGCTGCCAACTTCTTCCCCTCATCTTACTCGATGGGATTGCTTATGTGCCACCGGCTGCATTGTTTTTTGTCATCCCAAAAGGGGCTGGTCTCAGCTGAGAATGAAATGCAGAAATACAGGAGCCTAAACCACAATGAGAGCGCTGACAGATCCAGCCTCACATAGCACAGCCTGCTTGGGGAGAATAATTCCTCTTGTTCCATCACATAGGAGGGACATTTGACCCCAGAAGTGAGTCAAATGTAAAATGTAATTCAACCCCCAACAGGGGCCAGAGTATAAATGCAACTTGACATCTGATCAAACTATCGTGGACATTTGACCCCTGAGATGAGTGAGGTATCTGTTGTGTCTCATGAAGTCAGCAGAGCATCATTCCTCACCCCTGTCAATTTTCTTTCTATCTTTCCTCCCCTCCCCAAACAGGGACAAGGAGTTAAGTAATGCAGAAATCCTGAGGCATGGACAGATTAGCAACCACATGATGTTCTCTGAAAGATGAGTGAAAATGCAGTGGTGCTGTTAAAAGAAATAAAACCACCCACAAAATCAGTAAGAAAAAACATTTATTAAGGCCTTTGTGATAGGGAGAGTAACCCCACGAAAAACAAAGGTTGGGAAGTTCCTCATGGACCTGGACTGGAATGAGTTGGTTTTGTTTGGCATTGAGACTTGCACTTGCAGGAAGAGTCCACAGGTGCTTTATAAACATGAATTAACTACATGTGGGAATACTCTGCAAGAAGGTCTCATTATCCCCTGTGGTGAGCGAATTAATGCAGGGAATGCCTTGCCAAGGGAGGTGGGGATGATGTGATGCCGTGTATGGGAATGACTGTCCCTCGGCTTGTTTGGAGCAGGGATGTGACTCTGCCCACTTCATGGAGACACATTAAGCAAAGCCTTAGGGGAGTGTTTGCCATGTTTTCCTCTCTCCATGGCATGTCCCAGGCTGCTGGCAGGGCAACGGGCAGCTTCCAGGGAGGAAAGAGCTCATTACTTACCGCTGGGCATTTGTGATCCTGCGCTCTGCCTAATCCCAGGAGCTTTCAGTGCATGGCTTATTCCAGCTGAGCAACATGCCTGTTTCTGTACCAACAAGTTAATTTGTGTGACTCCTCATGCAAATGCTGTTATACATCAGTATCGTTTATTCAGGCCTGGGAGATGCATTGGAATATGCAACTCTTCGTTTTTGTAATAGAGAGCACAGATAGGACTCCACTGCTTTTAACTGTGAGTGTTGGAAATATGATGGTTAAATAGACAAAGTTATTTGCACATCATTTTCTCCTCCTAATGCTGCTGTTACAGGATGCTCTTCCTGGCACACTCATGCTGCCCATCTGTGATTCAAAAACATTAGGACTTGGTTGCCACAGCTGTCTGTGGACATGCATGGGGGGCTGCAGGTTTGCACAGCAGCATTGGTAGAGCATGGTTTCACCCAGCTCTGGTGAAACATCTCATGTCCATGCCACTGCAGAGCAGCCAAGAGGGCTTTAGTTCTGGCTGTGTGCCTCAGGGCGAGGCTGGGTAACTCATGGATGGAACTGCTCACGTTTGTACTGCCAAGGAAGCAGATCCATGGGCATGGATGTGTTTGTATGTGGCAGCACATGCATAATAAAATAGAAGGTGGGGTTTTCTCTGCTGTGTGCAAATGAGCAGGAGCTCAGCTGAGTGTGGGGGTTATACCAGTGCACCAAGGGAAATGGAGTTAAGAAAGATTGTATTTGTCGTGCACATGTATATAAAGCATCTGTCTTCAAATCTGTTCCTATATGTTATATGTGCCTGCCCCTTTCCACACACATGAAATCCATCTGCGTATGTAGCTGTGTGCTTGAATGGGTATAAATCAACATTTATCTACTGTATCTATTGCCCTTTATCTGTTTATCTCTATACATCTTCAAGCTCGGGTCTGTATTAGCCATAATAGATACAGTAAGTCGCTGATCTGGTGGGTCAAATGGTCAGGGCTCTTTGATCAGCCGTCAGGATACATTACCACCAGGGCCTCCGGTGGGGCTTGAATTACAACTTACATTTGACTCATTTCTGGGGTCAAAACGTCCCTCTTATTTGATCGAATGACAGAAATTGTATAATTTGTATATATCCCTGAGCCATATGTGCTCTGAGTGCCACTCTAATGTGTTTTATAAAGGCACAGCTGTCTCGGTGACTTATTTAAAATGGGATTTTGAAGTAGTGTTCTTGCCATTTAATGTCCTCATTCAGGGTTACACAAGGTTTATCAAATAATAAATAACATTTAGAACATTCATTTTAGCATAACAATGGGTTAGCTAGTTATAAGGAACTGGACGGCACAATAAAGCTGTGTTTGGTAAATAAGCAATCATGTAGAAAGCAAGCAATAGCATAATTAGAAATTAATGACAGTGTGGGAAGCTATGGATACCTTCCTTGCATGCTGCTAACGCTCCAGACTAGACAGAACTCATCTTGGCAGCCTCTGCTACAAAATATGGCATCAAACCTTGTCATAATACTGGCAGACTTGTTGTCCTCCCACCTCCTGGGCCTCCCACCAGCCTCCACTGAGTTGCAGCAGAATGTCAGTGGTTGATAAAATCAAGCTAGGGCTGGGGCAGATCCGTGCTGTGAGCGTGTGGGGAGTCCCCTTCACTTCCCTGGCCAAATGCAGTGACTGCTGCATGAAGTGGCCATGGAGCCCAGGCAGCGGGGGGGCACTTCAGTGCTGCTGATGAACACATGGGTCATCATCCCCTCATTCTTGCTTATTCCTTGTTAGTAGGAAGCTGTAAACCAGGACCACCATGGACTTTGGTTTTCCCTTCATCAGCAGCTTTGGTAGTGATGTGCTATTGCTGGTAGTGAAGCAACAGCATGCAATTGTTGGGGTGTAACATGCTTTCATTTTGGTTGGTCCCTGGTCTACCAGGAAACGTGAATTTGGAGGAGTTTCCTGCAGTTTGTTTGTCCCTAAAGCTCATAGAACACATGTAGAAGGGCCCTAGTGAAGAGAAGTCAGAGCTTTATATAAACTCAAAGTTGAAAAAGAGGATTAGAGGTTGGCAGTGCAGTGGTAGCTGGGAGTGTGTGCTGTAGCCCATGCTAAGATACAGGTTTTGCTCTTCCCCTGCTGCCCTTTGAGTAATACTGTATGATTTCATATGTTGTGCTAGAGACTAAGAAATAGACAGAAGACATTGATAGATATCAAATGCCTTTCTCGGCAGACGATTCAGGAAGAACCTCATGTACTATTTTAGAATGAACAATAGACTGTTACATGTCATTTATTATAATCAGCAGCTAATGGAAACCCTTCCAGGCAGGGCTTTGGAGGTGAGCACAACTACAGCTGATAATCCAGGCTTGTGAATTTTACATGAGCTTCTATGTGACAGTGAAAGGTGCAGTTGGGAAGTGATTCCTGCAACTTAGTCACAGCAAGAGAAGCTGCTGTTGCTGGTGGAGGGTTGGCTCTAGTGCTTAAATGAACTAATAAAAGCATCCCTCAGTATTACAAGCAGAATGAACATCATCTTCAACCGTTGGTCTCAAAGGACTCTTAAGTTGTTAACAATAGGGTGTTTGAAAAACAGCCATCAAGCATCACAGAGTGAAAAGCTAATGTAACTGAGACGTTCCTAGACCAAAATGGATAGTCTCTGCTTCTATTGCATTTACTCAGGAACAGTGGGGGGGAAAGAAGTAGCATCTTATACAGTTGAAGGTATCTGTCAGGTGAGACAGAACACCTTGTAGGGACAGAAAGCTCTGAAGTTGTCATGGTGGTTGAATTTCATGCATAGACATTTCATCAAGGAACTGAAGGTCCTGAATAGGTTTCGGTTTAGGGCAAAGTCAGTAGGGAGGAGAAGATCCTCAGGTGGATTGGAGCAGTGGTCAAAAGCAGAGGAATAGCACACCCCATGGCTGTCAGCCCAAGGACTCAGCATAGTGTCCACTGCTCCTCCAAGGTCTTCCAGGTGACTGCAGCCAGCTATATGCCCTTGGGTCAGTCCAAGCAGTACTCTTTCCTTGTCTTTCCCAAGTCTTTCCCAGGTTTTCTGGGATCCAGATCAGCTCAGAGATTGCTTTAGAGACAGTGCTAAAGAGCATCTGTATTAAGCAGCTCACCCTTAGTCTGAGAGGTGTGAAGAGGTCTGATAGTGTTGGATGTGGGTGTTTCTTGGCACTAACATGCCGAGATGCCCACCTGTGGGGCTGAAGGCAACGTGCACCCGAGATTCCAGAAATGCTCCCTGTGTGCTGGCGGGTGAAGGAGATGGAGTAACTGGGGCTGCTTCAGAGCACCATGGGGCACAGCTGGCAGTCCAGCCAGACTAAATAGCACTGAACGGGATCTGCTGGTGTGCACTGTGACTTCTGTGGCATGAGGACACATGGGCTGGCTTCCAGCAACGCTGAGGAGCACTGTAAAGCCAATGGCTTATATAGTAGCAACAAAATATAGAGAATGGTGGTAGGCAGTATGCTTTAGCCAGCAAAGTGTCAGTTTATGCCAAGTTTCCCACTGTGCTCAACACTGCTGTAAGAGGGTCACACTTGGTGTATGCAGAGCTGTTGCCTTTGATGGTCAGCATGGCCTAGGGCAAGGTAGAGACCTAGTCATGGAGGAACCTGGGGCATCTCTGGAGGGAGCAGATCACCTTCAAAGCATAGGTATCACATTAATATGGTGTTTATGTGTGCTTTAAACCTCCTGGCAGTGCTGCTCTGGCCAGCTACTACTGCTCCTGCGAGAGTGCTGGCTTGTCACCAAAGTCAATCCTGGAGCTTTTACGCACAAGTAAAAGCCTTCAGATCCCCCAGCTCCTCACACTGTGTTAATTCCTCACTGCTTGTCTTCTGAATTACCCACTGTGACACAGCGTGATTGGGAGCCAGGTCTTTACATGCTAACGATTGATGCTGAGCTCTGATAATGGGATAACATCCCTATCAGTTAGCTGTGATGAGAAAGGTTTTCTACCACGTCCTGTTGGGGGGTTTGGGTTTGGCTCCTGCAGAGGTTGGTTTGCTTCTGTAATGGATCCCTGGGGAGTGGCTTTGGAAAATTGTGTTTATTTGTGGAAATGTAGCACTGGGCTTCAGAAATATGAAACAAAACCCAGCCTGTTGCTCTTGGGATTTCCTTTCCCAACTGATTGATTACTTCTCGTCTCATCACAGTCCCAGCTCGAGCCAGTGTTTGGGTCTGCCGTCACAATAGAGTGATTAACTGGGAAACCACTTACTTCCAGCAGGAAAGTGTTATTTTCCACTTCAGAGTTTGGATGATGGCCTGTGCAGAACGGAAGACCCCTCCATACCTTCAGCCAGCTGCAGCATGAGCTCTTCTCTTCTCTCCATGTTGGCTTTGGGGCTGCCCTTTGCAGTGCGGGGTTGGGCTCCACTCCAACCTTACAATGGCCTGACCTGCTCAGCAGAGCATCATGGGGCTCCACAGGACCTGGAGGATGATGGGCGTAATGCATCCTGAGTGTGGCCATCCAGCTCATAGTCAGGCATTCACTCCAACCTCTACTCGCTCATGCAGTTGTGCAGAGCAGTGGACCTGCACTGGTGTCCAGCAGTGCTCTGGCAGCTTGTCTGTGAGCATGAAGTGGTACCCAACCCCTCACAGCTCTGACAAAGCGGTGGGACCTCATGGGGAGCCTACCCGTGAGTATGGGCTGACTTGGTGCCTGCACCCAGCATGTTGGTTGTGTTGGTTCTTCAGCTTCTGCTCTGGAATTTGGCCAGTAGACCCCTGGGCATCCCCCTTCTTGAAGCCTGAGTGGTTCAGAGCGGGTGCGGTTGACAGGTACCTGGGCAGGGGAATGTGGGTGCTGTGGGTAGTCCAGGCAGGGGAGCCTGTGTCGTGGGTCCCCAGGAATGGAACATGCACGGTGGGTGCCCAGGAGAGGGGAGTGTGCTGTTGCAGAGAGAAGGTGGCAAGCATGTAGTGTGAGGAGCGTGCACTGCAGTTACCCAGGGAGGGGAGCACGTGTGTCCCCCATCCTATGTGGTCTTGTTCCTCTGGGGAAGTTTTTGTCAGGTGATGCACTAGACCAGGCTGGTCAGAGCTATGATGGGAACCAAAAATCAGAGACTGGGATGCACTAGCCTGTCGCAGGGAGGCATGCTCTGGCACTGTGCCCAGCTGAAGGACCACAGGCTTAGCTCCCGCTGGCAAGGTGAAAGGTGTCAGAGCTGGCCCAGAGCTCTGCATTTGGCCCGTGCATCCATCACCCTTGTCGTGGTCATGCTGAGGACCGTGCTAGGTCCCGCTTGTCGGTGACACCATTTTCATGATCAGCAGCCTCTGAGCAAGCCCGAATTAAATTTATCTCAAACTAGGAAATCCATCAGCAGCTATCAAGTGTCAGAGCTGCTGCTGTGTAGCTCGGGTCTATACATCTGTATACACTGTAAAGGGCAAAATATGACTTGGCTTTTATTACTTTAATTAAAACATGAGTGAAAAGTATGAGATTCATATTAAATTGTATTTTCCTGGCTGCTGTGTGAAGGAGCTAACTGATCTGATTACCATGAAGATTACAAACTATCAAAGTGAAAAAGAGCTTTTTGCAAGTATTTCATATTAAACCTTCAAACATAACACTTTAAGAATAATTATAGTTGTATTACTGGAAAGTGATTCATGAATTCTGAATAAATAGAAGACCCTTAAAGGGAAATGTTCCAAGACCACAGTTTTCATTCCAATCTGATGAAATTTAGTATCATTTTCCAGCTGTAGAATAAAATGAAAAAAAAATATATGTACATAGAGTGTATTGAGTATATGTCAGACTAAACTAATGAGATTTTTTTCATCAACTCCGAGCATGCACACAGACAAATGGAATAGCCATTCTCATTTTCTGTAATGGAAAGCACTGAAAGAGGAGTCAAGAAAGGATCTTACTGCTCACAAGTCTTTATTCTACCCTTGATTGTTAAATAATATATTTTCAGTTCTCATCTCTCGACTGCAGAATGTTTGAACTGACATTAATGGGTATATAAGAGAAAAGAGCAAGCTTTAAAAAAAAAAAAGTGAGGAAGGGCTAGGATTGGGAATTTTATTAGTATTCCCGGTGGGCTGTAATAAAGATACTTTTCACACAATACAGTGAATGTTTACAGCAGACAATTTAGTTTCCTTCCAACAATTATGAGAGAAATTGAATCTCAGGAAATGTTCGTTTTCTCTAAAATTAGACATAACAATAAAGATATCCCTGAAAGTTTATTAAGGAGGGAAGAAAAGAAAAACAAAACACACCAAAAGGCAGGAGTCTCTGGAAGACAATTTAGCAAATTTATTTTAAGAATTCCAGATGACTGGAAGAAAACCCAAAAGCAGACACCAACCTGGTGCTGAGGGCTCGTGCTCCCCACACCCAGCTTGAAGTTGGGGCTGATTTTCTGTGGAAGAGCTCTTCTTTTTTCCCTGGGCTTCAGTAATTTCTAGTGCATTTTGGAAGCAAATACCCAAAAGGTGCTTGTTTACACTCTGGACCCAGCTGGAGGAGGATGTCCATCACTTCTGCAAGCAGGTGAAGCACAGGGTTATGCTCTTTTGCATGCAGGTCAGGATGCTACAGGCCAGGAGCCTGCACTGGTATCGAAGGACAATGTGAGGTGTTCACCTACCCACCCTTCATCCCAAGGGAGGCTTCCCTGCACTAAGCACATGGAGGGAAAACATCATTATATACATCAAAACTAGGAAAGCTATAAAACCATAGAATCCTAGAATGGTTTGTGTTGGAAGGGACCTTAAAGCTCATGCAGTTCCAACCCCTGCCACGGGCAGGGACACCTTCCACTAGAGCAGGTTGCTCCAAGCCCCTGCATCCAGCCTGGCCTTGAACACTGCCAGGGATGGGGCAGCCACAGCTTCTCTGCAAATGTGATGTTTCATCACCCCTCTGCACAAGCACAGTCACGTGTGTGTTTGCAGGCATGAAAAACGACTTGGCAAAATACGGTGAGCTGGGGCCTTTAGGTTTTTTCCCAAGAAAATTAGTCATGAAATGTCAAGAGAGGAGCTGCAGGGAAAAGATGGGAAGTACTGGGCACTTGAATGCAACTGCAGGAAGGAATTTATCCTGCTCACACAGAGCTGTGGAGGATCAAAAAGGGAAAGCCCTTCTGTGAAGCGCAGGAAACTTTGAAGCTCTTTGAGCAGCTCGTGCTGTGGTGCTTAATTTTCGAAGCGCTGTGATGTGAACATGCAGTGTAGTCCTTCTCCTTGCCCTGGTTTCTAGTCTTCTGCTACAATGTCCATGTTAGAGACACCTACTCTGTTCTACTTGCCTGATTTTTCTTTTGTCAGTGCCATCTTTGATTGTCAACTTCTGACTCACTCTTTTCCAGTCTGGAAAGAGATTCCTGTTGTTTGATATCAAGAATAGGGTTGGGAGGAGAAATGGTGAAAGCTGATGCAGCTTAACTTGCAGCAAAGCTTCTCTAGTGATCTTCCTCAAGAGGATTTGTCCCATTTTGATCATTTTGGGGGCTAGACTGGGATGATGCTTTTTTGTAATACCAAGTAGGACTCTTGAGGTGCCCAGTTTGGTACCAGTATTAACAATAGGAGCGCTCAGCTCTGAGTCATCACAGGGTTGTGGAAATATGTAGGCTTTGTGTGGGCTTGGACTTGAAAAATGGCAGCTGAAGCCCTTGGACAAATATGCATTTTTACCATTGGGTCTATGTTTTCGCTTTGTTACCTGCAGCCCTGCTCAGCCCAGAGCCTTCCCTGCTTCTCTATTAGCATCTCTCTCATTTCAGCTCTTCCACTTCTGCCCATTTCTCTTGGAGCAATTCAGGTTCTACCTGGCATGTTGTAAACTAGTAAAAATAATAGAGAAACCTCTCCAGCAGCTTAACAAATGAAGTGTTTCACGTGGTCTGGCCTCCGGATAGCTGGAGCTGGTTTTCTTTGGATGCAGGTGCTCTTGGAGTGCCTCCCTCCCTCATGCTTTGCGTGTTAGTTTGGATCCCTTGTGGTCATGCAATTAAGGTTGTGCTGGTATTGATGTGGACCCTCTTGCATCTTCATCTCCTCTGCAAAGCTCATCCCTCTGTCAACAAATGCTGTTCATTGACTCTAAAGTTGCCAGTAACTTTCTTACTGCTAATGCTGGAGGTGATCACTGCTACAGGCTCCTGCCTGTGACTAGCAGATGGGTGTCCTGGCTGGACTTCTAGGTGGAAAGTTGTCATTACTTTAGGGAAACATTGCTATTTTGATTGTTCATTTGGTGGGTTTCCTTCTTTTCTTCCTCTTGAAAGGGTGGTACCTACTCTAGTTATTCATTTTGGCCAGGTTGCTTAATGCTTTGGAAGGTATTTGATGAGTTTTGGTGATTCAGGACATAGATGAGCCACTCACAGCAATGTGTGTTCCTGCCTTTTTTTAGATACCATACATAAGCCTGTTTTTATTAACAAAAAAAAAAAAAAAAAGTTAAAATTGTGAAAGATAAAATCTGTTTGTTTCCCAAAATTCACATATTGGTGGCTTAAGGCTGAGATTTTCACACCTACGCTGGGGATTTGGAGACTTGGCCATGAACCATGTTACAGTTCTCACAATTTTGTCAGGAGTCTCTTGGTGCTTCATGCTTTCCCTAACAGCCCAGCACCTTTGTGCTTTTGTGACACAACAGCTTCTGCTTTGGATAAGTGAGTAAAAGACTAAAATTATTGTAGCTGTGATTATGAAGGAAGGCTTGTCATTGAGAAGCTCAGTAAATGCAACGGAGGTAGAGAGAGATCCCAGGTGATTATGTTGACATCTCATGGCCTGGGAGGAATGGCACCTTGATGAGCTTTGCTTATTGAGGGTCTGCAAGGAGTGAGGCATCCCTATCCCATAGGTAATCTGTAAAACCTTTGACCAACCCCAAGCAGGCCATGCTTAGCTGCAGATGGACATTGCCTGCTCTTGCTTTGGAGGCAGCACCTGTCAAAGCGCAGACATTGGGTAGATGCTTTTGCCATCTCATCTGGGAAGTGATCATCCCCCTGCACTGGGCACTCGTGGGGCCACACCTGGAATCCTGTTTTCAGTTCTGGGCCCCTCACTACAAGAGGGACATTGAGGTGCTGGAGCGGGGCCAGAGAAGGGCACCGGAGCTGGGGCAGGGCCTGGAGCACAAATGTGATGAGGGAGGGCTGAGGGACCTGGGGAGTTTAGTCTGAAGAAGAGAAGGCTCAGGGGGACCTTATTGCTCTCTCCAACTGCCTGACAGGAGGATGGAGCCAGGAGGGGGCTGGTCTCTGCTCCCAAGGAACAAGGGATGGGACAAGAGGAAACGGCCTCAAGCTGCACCCGGGCAGGTTTAAATGGAGCTGAGGAACAATTATTTCCCCAGAGGGTGCTCAGGCATTGGAACAGGCTGCCCAGGGCAGTGCTGGAGTCACCATCTGTCTACATCACGAATCATTGCAGACAAAGCCCTCAGTGCCATGGGTTAGTGGTGGCCTTGGCAGTGCTGGGGAATGGTTGGACTTGACGATCTTAAAGGTCTTTTCCAACCCGGTTCATTCTATGATCTCAGGGTTTACTTTGGCAAAGCTGACTCAGAGGTATCTGGCTTTGGCACTTCTGCCATGTACCAGAGCCAGATTCTGGGGCTGAGGGTCTTTGGGTAATGTGGGAAGCTGATTTATTGCACTCATGATTTCAGTTAATTTCCTTTTCCCATTTCAGTAACTTCCTGGCAGTCCGAAATGTTTTGCAGTGGAGAGGTGGGTAAAGGATTTCAAGCTTCACATGGGGATAAAGAGGAGAGAGGGAAGGGCAGAAGGTGGCGTTTTACAGAGCATTGACATGTTCTTAATTCTAATAAAACACTAACAAAAAGGTAAGCAGCACCTTAGCTGCTAAGGTGACAGGCACTTAAGAAGCACTGAATAAATACATAAAACATATTTGCTGAAGGCATTTGTTGTTGGAAGTTTAAACATTAAATGTGCCTGCTTCATCTGATACCTTAATAAAGCAGGGATGTTCAAAGAGCCATTAGTGGTGCTCTGACTACAGCTTTACATCTTCACTGTATGTTCCAAGGAGACTGCATTGTATCATCAATGCCTCAGTGGGTTTTGCCCCCAGAAGGGAAAGTAAGTGAATTGTGGGAGGGAATTTAACGTGGGCTTGAGCTTTATTGTATTGATCAATGTGGATCTTATGGTATTGTTCCCTTGTAAGGTGCTGGGGCAGGTCCATGGGAAGCAGCAGCTCTGTGATGGTATCCCCAAACTTAATAAAAGCTGGCTTGGGGCCTGATGAGACAAATAAACAGTTTTCTGTATTTATTCTTTAAATTACAGGCTAAGGAGGAGCACAGATACTCAATCCATTAAGAAATAACTAGGTGGGTGATTCACTACCATGTGTGTAAATGGCACTAGCGCTGCTCTGCCTGCACAATTTATTAATACTTCACGGGAGGAAAAAAAAATTATTTTAATCTCATAATGGATGATGAGCTGTGAAATTGCTTCTGCAGCAGCTGGGCACCCTGGGGGAGGTGCTAGATTGCACCACATTATGCAAGCTCTCCCCACATCTCTGCCTTCCTCATGCTAATCAGACACGTCAAATCTGGGTGATGGGGAGGAGGTGCCACTGCTTCTGCTGGGTTTTAGTACTTTTCTTGATTTAATATATGTAGGTTTTCTGTCACTTTGCTTTGGGGTCCCAAGTCTTGCTTTGGAGGCCTATGGGCTCAAACCTGAGAGCATTTGTGGTGAGCAATGCTTTGGACTTCAAAGGTTCTGGCTTGATCCATAGGATCATAGAATCCCAGAGTGGTTTGTGTTGGAAGGGACCTTAAAGCTTATCCAGTCCCAACCCCTGCCACGGGCAGGGACACCTTCCACTAGAGCAGGTTGCTCCAAGCCCCTGTGTCCAACCTGGCCTTGAACACTCCCCAAGCGGCGCTGGGCCCCCTGTGCCAGCCCCTCACCCCCCTCATTCCTCCTGCCACTGGCCACGCTGGCCTGGTTCACACCATCAAACAACTAGAAATACAGCAAATGGACTGGAGCTGCCCCAGCTTGTGTCTTCATCTGGCTGACACCATCGCTGTCCATGCAAGAGTGCCAAGAGCTGTTATGGTTGAACAGCAGCTTTGCTCTGCCTTGGAAGGTTTGGGTGGGGACTGTGAGTAGTGCTGACATTGCCAGTGTGGGGAGGTTTGGTCTGTGTGCTAGAAGCACAGCCTGGAGTTAGGTGTTTCAGTTGCATTTGGGAAGATGGTGCAAATGTCTAGTGGTGAGAGCAAACCAAGTGTGGTGTAGGGCCACTTGGGGAAAAACTGCAGATTGCTGCCTTAGTTGCAGCAAGGGGTTTACAGTGCTTGCTTCTGCAAGCATGCCAGTGGTGTACTCTTAGTTGTACGTGTGTGTTTCTCATGCCTTATGAACACCAGTCCTGGTGGCTGCAGGTGTGTCCTGGTGTGCAAGGACCATGCAGAGCTCCTTAGGAAATCTGTCTTTGCTGATGAGAGAAGAAACAAAATCACGGCATATCTGGAAGAAGAAAGACTTGATTCAAGCTGGGTGTGTTGCCATTATGGCTATCCTGGAGGACCTTGCTGCAGACCTCTAGGTAAAGCAGTCTATGGCACACAGTATGGCTGCCCTGGCCACGTGCAGTGGGCTAGGATATATCCTTTGAGATAAGACTCTGAAAATCTTCCTTTAAAACATCCAAAAAGTATGACACAAAGGCTTTTATAATCCCCTAACCCCACACCTTCAGTTTTGAGCATAAGGGAAGCATTCTCTAAGCCGAAAACCGAAAGGGGACAAGCATGGTACAGAATATAGTTTCCTAGCTTCTTCTGGCTCGACTGAAGCCAGGTTGAATTAATTTCTTAGAGTGCTTTTTACTAATTCCTCCTTGCATGCACTCCATTACTGTTTTCAGGCCTCCTTATCTCTTGACCTGCTTACAGGGCATTATCCATCATTATATAATGTACACTTGGCTCAACGTGAAACACCAAATCCGTGCAGTCCAACAATGAATTTCTGTGAAGTGCACTGATCTTATTATGCAAGTTCAGTATGGCATGAGACAAAAAAGGCAATTATGTAAAATCCTCAAATAATTCCCAGAAATGCATGATATTCTTGAGTAGAATATTACCATATTCCTTGGATTTGCTTTCAGGCAAGACACTAGGAAAGGAAAGAAGAGGGTTTCTATTTGTCTGGCCCAGTCGGTCTAATTTGAGATCCCTACTGGCTCCTATCTCACTGGATGAACAGTCCCTTCAATACATTTTCAAAACAGGCAAAAAATCATTACAAACAATTTTAAGGAGGCTGATTGTGAGGCAGATGTCAGAGGCTGCACTTTGCCCGTGTCCTGGCTTTCCCTGGAGCACTGCCACGTTTGCTCTGAAAGCCCAGGGAAGAACAGCCACAGAAACAGGCAGTGAAAGGGAACACTTCTCTGTCAGAGTGGACAGGTAACTAAGACATAGGTGAAGCTAGGTATTACTCCTGGTGATCCAGGAGCAGCTCCACATCAGACATGCCTTACAGTCCTGGCCCTGCTTGTGGAGATGTAACAAAGGGTTTTCAGGAGCTCTGGTTATTGCTGAGGTTTGCATAAGCCAATATTGAATGCTTCTGAGAATGCTGTCAGCAGACTTTGGGCCTTAATATCCCATTCTCTTGTTTGGAAGTTGAAGGTCTTCATTATAGGAACATGGTACTGCCAGTGTTCAGCCTCTGGAGGTGGGAGGTTCAGATGCAGCACTTCCACTTGTGCCATAATGTGAATATCCCAGCATGGCTCAGGACACCGTGGGGCAGAGGAAGATCACCTTCCAGATGCCTGGGCAAGCTCTGTCTCGTGAAAATGGCATTTTGGAGAAATAACAGCAAATCTCTAAAGCAGTAGTTACAGGCATGTTTTGTAAGGAACCTGGGGAACTTCCTGCTGCTAGATGTTGATGTCAGGAGCTTAATGGTGATGCAAGAAGGGGGACGAATGATAAAACCAGGTGGGGCAAGTGAAAGGGAGGGATGAATTGTTCTGTTGTCTGAGGAGCTTCCATAATTGTTCATAGGGCTTTTTGTATCTCCCCCAAAATCCTGGTTAATGTTGGCCAATTTTTAGGTCAGCCTGTTGACAAATTGCTGGTCCAATTGCTTAAGTGGGTGTTGAGTTCTCATGAGGACAATATGTGGCTGTGGGTTTCCATTCCTCCCTGTGAGTGATTTAGAGAGCTTTTCTCTCCAGGATGTACTTGGTAGCATGAGAAGGTGGATCTGGAGGGCCAGTTGTCCAGCAGATTCAAGTGGAGCTCTCCTCTGGGACATACTGTGGCTCTGACAGGGTATTTCCCAGCACTCTCATACAAGGCAGTTGCTGCCCTGCAATGAGAGGAGGAAAGGCTGAGATATCTGAGGTGGATTACATTTTTCTTCCTCTTTATTCCTGGGGTAACTACTTCCAAGATTCATTTTTGTCTGTGTCACTAGGGAATTAGAGGTCTGTCTCTCCCTCTTCCCTCAGAGGGATAACCACAGCACCAGGAATCCTTTATATACCACTGCATGCTGCACTGCTGCATCCATGCATGTATATCTGCTTTATGGTAAGTGTAACCTTTTCTTGAACCAGAGATTTTCCTGAACAAGAGTCCTTTGGGATCAGTGTGGGCTTTCCTGGATACACTTTTAATAAACACAATAATTTGACTGCAAGCCCATTACCTATCCCCTGTTTATTCTAAGTTCTATTTCCATGCCTGCAAAAAAACAGTAACTCACAGGGCAATCAAAGGAAGAATGACAACCAGGACAAAATTGGTATGTGTTGTGATAAACCAGTCCATCTTCAGCATCATGCACTCCAGCTTTATATATTGCCTGTAAAATAATGGCTTCAAAAAGATATTAAATCTTTAGGAAAAAAATCAGGCCTAATTGTAACTATATTTTTGTTTTCCATTTTGGTTTATATACAGTATATGACTTTTGCAGAGACATTTTTATTCCAGGGAAATGACAGGCCAACAAGAAGCCATAATTGCACTGATTTTTAGAAGTGCCTGCATTACTGCAGATCTGATGTACTGCAAGACATGAATCAGAAAAATTCTATTAAAAAATCTCTTGAATGGCTGACACAGGAGTATTATCCACAATGATTAATTTGACTTGGTCATTATGAACACAGACAAGTCTGGCAAAATTGCATTTCATTCCCCACTGAATTCATAAAATCACTATACACATAATAAGAAGTTATAGTTCTCTGCTATCCACTATTCTTGACAGGATTCCAGTTCTGGATAAGATACTGATTAAAAAAAATAGAAGTGGAGGGAGAGAGGGAGTTGGGAGCCTTTTTCAGAGCCTACAGTAGGGCTGATTTCTTTTGCTGTAAATTGTTGATAGAACTCCATTATTTTTAGCTTGCTTTGGTGAAGCGGTGATGCAGGTCAAGCACAGCTTGGACAATATAAAAACTGACTGAAAGCTTTTATTTCCATTGAAAGGGATGCAGCAGAATGGCACGCACGTGTTTCACATCATGAATCCCAAGAAGCCTCATTGGGCTGCACCTGAGGGCACAGGGTAGGGACTGTCACCACTGTACCCTCTGTTCAGCCACAAGAGAGTCCCTGCCCAGATTGAACCTCAGGGATTGTCCATCCCTTGTGACATGTGATGACAATACAGATAGTTATTGATAACTGGTACCCTGTTCTTCATTTCCCACGCACATAAACAGGGTACCAATAGACAGGTTGAGGCCAGAGAGTCCCAGAAATGTTGTTTCTGGTTTCATGTAAAATAATAAAACAAAACCGTTTTCTGGTGAGTAACAGAATTGGATGCATGCCCCCCAAAACTATATCTTTCTGAGTGAGCTGAGATTTTCTTTTCCTTCTGAATATTGCTGCCTGGTTCCCTTTACAGTCCCCATCCTGCAGAATGTTTAGGACCCTGGTATCTCCCTTCCCTGCACATGGGGTCTTACGAAACTTGTGGAAAAGAGACTTTTTTTGTGCTGTTAAATTTGGTTGGAGCCATCTGGCAGACTTGGCTTTTGAAAGACCCATGGCTCTGTGACTGCATGGGATTGGTGTCTATAGGAAATGGGAAAGTCAGCCCATGTAAAGTTAAAAGGTGAACATTAAACTCCATTCAAAGATGAAGGATCAGCAGTGTTGGAGGTTGGCGTAGCACACACAGTCTGCATCAGAGCAATGCCTGCATAAAAGGAGGAAAAGGTAAGAAACTCGGACGTGGAGGTGTGTGCTTGCCCTTTGGATGATCAACATTAGTTCGGGATTTAAAACCCCACTGCTGCAGGTGTGGAAGGGGGGCACAGAGGTAGGCAGAGCCCAGCTTTCCCACAGGTTGCCTGCTGCTCTGCTGATTTCCCAACCTCCCCGTGGGGATGCCTGTTACTGAATATTGTGCCAATCTTTCTAATGCACATTCATGTTCTTGCAAGAACTCATTTTTCCCTTTTCAACCACACTCCCATAGTCAAAAACCTGAGCATGTGAAAATTAGTGTAGAAGAGGCTGGGAACACTTAAAACACAATTTGTAGATTGTATGTGACTGACTGTTGATAAATACTTCTTTACAGTATTTATCCAACTCTACCCCAGTAATTCATTGGCCCTGCTATTCACACACGGGATCACCGTGTGTGAAGATGAGGCAAATCAATTTCCATTCCTAAGACCCAGAGCTGCTGATGTGGAAAATCAGTGCTACTTCACTTCTTGACACAGGGCTTTGGGAATCCCAGGTGTGAGCACAGCCCTGCAGCATCCTCCCCTTCCTAAGGAATGGTGCCCAAGGGGTCCACACCCTGCCCGTAGCCCACGGACACCCCACAGCGAGCATCGGCCCTTGCTGGCCCCAGAGCACTCCTCTGGAGTTTGCAACATCCAACTGACTTCCACGTTCTCCTGCCACCTGAATGAATGTTTCTGTCCCTGCAGCTTCAGTGCTTTGTGCCAGCAGAAAACCCTGGGATTCAGATGCTGGAAAATCACAGAATCCCAGACTGGTTTGTGTTGGAAGGGACCTTAAAGCTCCTCCAGTTCCAACCCCTGCCACGGGCAGGGACACCTTCCACTAGAGCAGGTTGCTCAAAGCCCCTGTGTCCAACGTGGCCTTGAACACTGCCAGGGATGGGGCAGCCACAGCTTCTCTGGGCACCCTGTGCCAGCACCTCAGCACCCTCACAGACCGCACCTCCCTCACAGGGAAGAGCTTCTTCCCAAGAGCTCATCTCCATCCCCCCTCGGGCAGGTTCAAGCCATTCCCCTTGACCTGTCCCTACATCCCTGTCCAAAGCCCCTCTCCAGGTTTCCTGGAGCCCCTTTAGGCACTGGAGCTGCTCTAAGGTGTCCCCTTCAGGAGCCTTCTCTTCTCCAGCTGCCCCAGCCCAGCTCTCTCAGCCTGGCTCCAGAGCAGAGCTGCTCCAGCCCTCGCAGCAGCTCCGTGGCCTTCTCTGGCCTCGCTCCAGCAGCTCCATGTCCCTCTTGTGTTAGGGACCCCAGAGAAACTTATCAAAATCCCCTTCTTCAAATATGTCCATGCCTGTGCGAAGCAATGTATGTGGTGGGAGAGCAGCCGTTTAAGGAAATGTGAGGTCATTTGCCTTCACTAAGCTTCGATGTTCACTCTTTTATTGTGTTTGAACTCTTCCTCTTTATATGGCCCGAGATTTTCTCTCAACCTGGTGTGCTCTGCAGCTTGTGTGGACACTGGCACATGGTGGATCCTTTTATATCTGTGTAAGGGCAGCAAGGTAAGTCTCTGTATGACAGTGCAGTGCACTTAGCTGGTTTCTGACCCAATCTGATGCATCATTGAGATACCCCACAAACCACCCGGTTGTTCTTCTGTTGCTCCTTTCCCAATCTGTGCTGACAGAGCCCTTGGTCATATTTCTCAGCCTCGCAAATAGCAATGTTCTCCTCACTTTCCAGACTTTGCAGGGTGGTTTTGGTCTGCTTAGACCTGTCTCATCTCTGAAGGGTTTAGAGGGCCACATTCCTGAGGCATTAAGCTCTTGTATTAGCTGCAGGAAAAACCTAGTTAATAGATGAGGAATGGTAGAGAGCCTGTGGTGGTTTGTGTCATCTGGATGATTAGGGTGGGATGGAACATCCCAGCCTACGTATTTCCTTGTACCTTACCAAGAATGAATGTTCTTTCTTAGGCTCATATTTACTGTTGAGTCTTATTTGACAGGACAAATATTTACCTGCAGTAATACTGCAAATCTCCATCCTTCTCACTGTGAGTAATATTTCTCTGAATCGATGCTGGGCTTCAACTCCTGGATGCTCACGGATAATCACACAGAACATGACTCAGTGGAGAATTGGGGTCATTGGGCATTTGCCATGCTGCTGAGGAGAATGGTTTCCCAGGTCCTTGGTCAAGTCATGTTCTCTATGATTATTACCAATGTGCAGTGGTGAGATGGTGCTGGCCGGCTGTGGTTTGTAAAGATGGACAGCACTTCCATGCTGTCTAGTGTGAGGTGTCCCTGCCCATGGCAGGGGGGGTGGAACTAGACAATTTTAAGGTCCTTCCCAACCCATTCCATGATTCTATGATGCTATGCTTCCCTTCCAAGAGGGGAAAGGCAGGAGAAAGCTAAAGGCTTGGTTTGTAGACATGCTCAACACTAGTAGTTCCCTCCCAAGTCACCTACATGGGTGTGCAGGGTCGCCATGCCCATCGGGCCATCTCACAGTACACAGGTGAAGGACATCCAGGCATGTTGATAACCACAGATGTGCTCCATGTTTGCAACAGAGATGAGCCACTTGGGCTCAACAGACCAGTCCCTACTATTTCCAGCTTGCCCATTTGCTGAATGCTGACAGTCTGTAGCAAGAGCTCCTCGCTTCTCTCCTTGACCCACAGTAACTTCCAGATTCAGCTTAAGGGCCTGTAGAGATATGTCCGCAACTTGATGAGTTTTTAATTCAGGTACTTATTGAGCCATATAAAAGAAGATCCAGTTTTACTATTAAAACTCAGACTTCCCATGCCTGGGACACTGGAGACTGGATCTGCAGATGGACAGAGACAGCCCAGGGACCCCTGTTCAAACTTGGATTTCAAGAAATAAAAATAGTTCTTAAGTGTGATTTTGCTGCTGTTGGAGGTTGGTTGTACCTGCTGCAATGCCATCCTGTGGCATCACTGTGCAAGCATGGGGCATGGCCCTGGTACTGTGCTCAGGACAGTTTGGTTCATGCCTGGTGCCTAGCCCTGGATCACAGATGCACATGGGTCTGGGGACAAGGAAGGTGTCAGAGCAGAGGCACTGTCCCCTCTCTTTTTCTCCATCCCACTGCAGGCAGAAGCAGGAGTTTGCCACTCCAAGCCCTGCAGCACGAGCCAAGAGAGGGTTTGTAATAGGCTTGTTGTTTCAGCTGATTTCAGTGTTTTAATTTGAAGAGGAATAATGTGTAATCACAACAACTGTCATCAGTTTGACAGTGGAAAATCCTAGATCTCCTGTGCCTTTTTGTGTTACCATAATGGGCAGCCTTTTAGCAGAGCAAGCTTCTCTGCACTCACGTTTGGAATCCTGGTGGGATGACTGGGTTCAGACCAGCTCACTAATCTAATTTGTAATGTATCCTTATGACATATAATTGGCTGTTTAATTTAATTCAAATTAACATAAGAATAGAAAATATAATCTGCAGCATAGCCCACATGAGGGTGGAAAGAAGTGTTGGGTGTTACTGGTGAAGGGGTTGAGACGGCGGCTTTTGTGAGACCATCCTTTGTGGGGACAGAGACATCACCTTAGAGGTGTCAATAGGCACCGTGTGTGACAACAAATCACCCCTCTTTCCCAGCCTTGAGTGTCTGTCTGTCTCATCTCCCTTCCTTATCGCCCTAGCGATCTATTTAAAACACATATAGAATAAAAGCAGTTTGCTTTGGAAAATGGGCAGGCGCTGAGTCTGGTTACGGTGATTGGATATTGTCTAATCTGATTTTGATTGTGTACAGCTTTGATTGTAGTTCTGATATGTCTGCACAATACCGTAGCTGTTGGGAAAGCTTTGTGATTAAAACAGGTCTTCTTATGTTGGGCGGTTTTTTTTCCCTCGGGCAGAAATATGCGGGGGGAGAGCAGGGCTTCCAAAACCACCTCAAAGCTCTTCAGTGAGCTGCTCTGCAGCAACACAAGGAACTTGTAGTTTTGAAGAGAGCTTTAGGAAACTTTGAGTGGGTTTTACATAATTTAGTTAAGTACAGCAAAGCCACTTGCTTATATACCTGATGCCAAAATAAACCACTTGGAGGAACAAGTTTGCTGTGCAATGATTTATTTAAATCCCTTTCCATAAAGCATGGAGTGAAATCCTCTTAAATCACTGAAAGAATTGGTGTACCTCGAAGAACATAGCCCAAATGGAAACCTAACTACTAGATGTATTAAATGGGATCTATCTGTCTGCTGCTGTGTACATCCTCTCAGCCCCCTGCCTTCCCTGTATAATACCTCTGCTAGACAGAAGCTGGCTGGAAAAATAGCTGGGCTTGAATTTCCCCTGAACAATAACTGTAGGTATAGAGCTATCACAGCCTGGATCCATCTTGTATTTCTCTCCTACTTGTATTTCCCACAGCCAGTGGGAATCCCGGGTGAATGTGAAGGGCCAGGTGGGATGTGCAGGGCCTGCTCTTTTCCATGTCTCTTTTGCAGCAGAATGTGGGGAGGCAAGAGGTGGGGGTTCAGCTTAGCAGGGGATGAGCTGCTTCCAGCTCCGGTTTTGGAGTGTCACTCCCTGCTCTGACACCCCACACGGATGCATCTCTCCCATCCCAGGCAGTGCTGGAGCTCTCCCACTGGGAGCCCTTCCACAGACGCTTTCTTGCCCCCCATTGACTTCTTCTCTGTTCGGGTTAAATATGGGGTTTATTTTCTTTTATTAAGGGTTTTCTCGCTGCAGTCTGGGGTGATGAAAAGCATGTGAGCTCTGGGGCAATGGATTAATAAAGCCTACAGTGCTTAACTGGTTTTGCACACATCTGGGTTTTCGCTCTTCAATCATGTATTAAGTCAAAATCCAACCATGAAACTAGGTGATCTAGGAAATTTAGCTTAAAATCCATGTGTATAATACTATGGCTAATCAGAATTTCATATGCTATAATAACATGTGAAACAGTAGATGCTTTTAAAATTATATTTTCTCCTCTGCCAGAGACTGATTCTATTCTGCATTGATAATCAATAATTTTGGATAGATACACACATTATGAAGCAAATACATTTTGTTTGAAGGGAAAACGATTGCACGAGTGCAATAAGATGTTCTTTCTCCGTAACAATTGGACCACTTAGGACTGGGGAGGTGAGGGTATGGATATATCCACGTCCATGTGGATATAAGGAAGGTCAAATCTCCATGTGTGGTGGAGTCATGCAGGCTTTCTTTAATGGATTTTTAAAAAGTGATGGCTGTGTTTTCAAATCTCCCTCCCTGGTTGTAGTTTCTGTGCTGGGATTTGTGAGGAATCCTTGGGATTTTTGTTCCCAAGTACTAGTTACCTCTATGGAGTTCATTCCTATAAACAATCTTGAAAATACAAACTGTAGATACTATAAGAGCTGAGCTGGGTGCCCAAAGAGAGACTTGGACTTCAAAATGCAGCAGCTGGTTGGGAAACAGCCGTGCTCTTTCTATGGTTGTGGGCTCTGTGAGCAGAGCTCGCCTGGCTGCATGGAGGATTCTGCTGAGGTTTTGGTGAGCTAAAGGTGTGCTAGAGGGATGCAGCATGGGAAAGGGGAGTGGTGGGGATGCCCAGGCATACCTGACACCTGTGGTGTCCCTGATGAATGGTGCAGCCCTGCCATGATCCCTACCTGGCTCTTACCTAGTTACAACCTGCCGGTGTCCAGAGCTAAAGATGTCTTTACTATTAAACCAAACCATTTTCACTGGAATGTGCTTTTGAGTTTCTTACACAAATAATCACTTTGCTACAGCAACGAGGCAGTGACATGTTGCAAAATGTCTTTTTCACATTTTAGACATATAACAGTCAGAATGAGAATAATGAGGACTACGAGATCCCTCCCATAACGCCTCCTAATCTCCCTGACCCTTCCCTCCTGCACTTGGTGGACCATGAAACCGGGTATCACTCCCTGTGCCACAGCCTCCCTTCGAACAGCCTGATACCAGCGTACCCCTACCAGAACATGGACCTGCCAGCCATCATGGTCTCCAACATGTTGAGTCAGGATGGACATCTTCTCTCCAGCCAGCTACCCACGGTCAGTGTCTTTGCCCTCTTGCTATCTTTAATGAAAGCTGCTCTGTATGTCGAGTTATGAGTTGATTGGACATAGAAGCATGTTAATGATGAGAAGTTTGCCCCAGGGGGTGGGCACTGCTGCCCACCAAGGCCAGGGTGCAATGGCAGATGCTGCAGTCACCTGTGTAGCTGTGCTTCTAGTGGTGATTTTATGTTTCCAGTTTGTTGTCAGTTCCTGAGTATTATTAACCCCTCAAGAGCAGAGGGGAGGTTGTTGTCCTCTATGTACCTAACATCCTCACTGAACTGAGCCCACATGCTCTATCCCCCGTGTGAAGGTGACCAGCCAAAGCCCCTAGTCCATAGCCCTTACATCCTGTGTCCTTTCTGCTGCTGGAAGAAACCCCCAGCCCATCACCTCTGTGTCCTGCTGCCAGGGTGGCCTTGGTGGCGTCAGCAGGAGAGACACGGATGCGCCATGAAAGGAAAGGTGTCCTATTGATTTCAAGGGGAACAAGATCCCTCCTTGCACTTGCAAACTCACATTGCCTCTTGGCTCTTGCCATAGGAAGGAGATACTTTGTGAAGTTTCAAATGACTTCTGTAGGAATAAATAAAGCAGGGATAATGAAGTAAAGTGCAGCTCTGGGAAGAAACTTCAGGGCTAATTAGACCTTATGATGCTTCTGTATCAGCAGCCCCAAGGAAAGGTTGTGACTTGATTTAGACAGTGGTACTGAATTAATACTGTTGGTGTTTAATAGTATTTCCCTCCTTAGCAGATTTATGGTTAGTTTTCTACGTTGTTTCTCTCTAAGATCCTTGATTTTCATGGGTGCTGTTGGACAGCTTCACTATCAAAGAGTTAATTTTACTTCAATAGCATGGCTGGGAGTCTGCCACTGCACTACCTGGAGAACATTTGGTGTTGATTGCTTGAATAGATAACAGTCTGAAAGGTACTGATATTTAAATATTTAGATGGGATATTATCTCTTAGTCTAGGAAAATCCCAAGGCTTTCTCAAGTCTTCGTGCGTCTCCAAGTTTCATTGTTAGTGTATTAAGAAAAACATCATGTTCTGCCCATCAATATTAAACACCAGCATATTTCGATGGAATTAAATATTACTTAGGCCTCTGTGTTAGCTTTTAGGTTCTTAGGTGATTAAAACATTCATTTCTGAGACAAAAAGAGTCAATTTCAGATGAAATATTTTCCCCTAGTTTAATTTAAAGCACAGCCCCCTTGCCTGACCCCTATTTTCATAACATGATAATTTTATCTTGTGTTGATTGTCTCATTTTTGAGAGGTGATATTGCACTTATAAATCACTTTCTAAAATACCTAAAGAAACAAGAATAGTGGGATTTATTAAGCAGCTTCTGGAGGTCTGAAATAATTTATTTTGGAGTAGTCCTTGGGAAGTGTTCTCTTTCTTACTTTATGGTACTGTTTTACAAATGCAGCATGACAACAATAAATCAGGACTGAGCCAGAGAAGATAAGAAGGGGGCTTAGTGGGCTGTAAATGTAGAGTGGAGAGAGTAAGATTTGTTTGCCCCTTACCACGAAAATAAAAAATCCAGTGAACCCTGAATTTCCCAGCCGATAGTGATGGAAACTGTTCAGTTTTGAGGGAAAACCCTTGGAGCTGTGATACATCTCCAGAGGCCCCTGCACCAAGGGAAGTAGAGCAGGGAGTGAACTGTGTTGTGATTTTAAGTCAAAATTAATTCTGTCAAAGCCTTTTTCTGCATGTTGTCAGACTTCTCCCACTGACAGGTAACACCTTCTAGCCCCTTGTTTTCTTTGGATGCTCAAATCGATTCTCCCCTTACTCCATCACTGGGGGATGCTGCAGGGTGCACAATGTGCTACAGCCCTTCCCAAACACCAACCACCTTTGGTGGCTGTTTGCAACAGGAAGCATCCAGGTCAAGAAGGGGGCTTGTTTGCTAACACCCCCATAAGAGAGGATCTATTACTGCAGGAGTGGTGACAGGAAGCCAGTCTGAGAGCAAGCCTTACCCGAGCACTGCAGGGCAGGCATGTGGAGGTTTTGTCTTCGTTCCAGGACCAGCGTTGCTCATGCAAATACTGGAGCCAGGAGCCTCTCTCCTTGCTGCTGCTCTTTGCTGTAGCTCATACCAGGTTTTGCATATGCAGCTATTTCCTGCCTTGGCTGCCATGTCTTTTGGTTTGAATACAGTGACAAATGACAAGCATTTCAAGGTAACATGTTTAAACACTGGTCAGACTTTTTCCTCTAAAAAAGTGGCTTTTGCAGAGCTTGGCAAGCACTGTAAAACACCTGCCAACATTCCCAGCTTGGGAATTTTTTAAGGCATCCTCATGAAAAATCTCGTGCTGCTGAAAAGACATGAGCTGGGGCTCGCTGAGAGCAATAGGGATTGGAATCAGAAAGGAGTAAGGAAAATACAGGTGCAGGTTGCTCTCCTCTTTGGTGTGTCTCTTGTCCTGGGATGTTCCAATGTTATCCTTAGATTGAATTAAGCCTCCTGGTGCCTCTGCAGGGGAGCAGGCTGCTGCTCCCATTATGCAGATGAATGACAAGTCTGAGCGAGCTTAAACCAGTGCAGAAATTCCCATGGCAGGATGAGAGCTGGAGAGTGAAGGAGGATTTGCTGCCTGCCAGATCCTGCTCCTGGCTCCAGCCCACTGTGGGGTGTCAGGAGCTGGAGCCCCTCATTTGGGCAAAGCCACTGTACCCTGCTGGGGTAAAAACAAAGCCACCATCACCTCTGCATTTCCTTATCCTTTCAGCATCATCATCCAGAGCACCCTCCATGCCACTGGCCTCTGCACACTTCACTGCCCCATGGACCAGGTCTACATTTAGATAACATGGTCCTTCACTGCTCTTCCTGTCACTTTATTTCCTTTTGGATTTTATTTTCCAATCAGTTTTTAGAAGTTAAGGGAGTTTTGAAACCCTGAAGGTGTGGTGCAGGGGGCTGGAGAGGAGACAAGCAGTGATGGATGGACTCCAGGAGTAGGCAAAGAGGTGGCAAAAGACCATGGAAGACCGGTGGAGTGAGGTGCAGGAAGGCTGAGGAGGAGGCAGGGCTGGCTGGTTTGGTCCTCTCTTTTGCTATGGGAAAAGAGGGAGGAAAGGGGGGAATCATAAAATCCTAATCATAGTATCATAGAATCATCATACAATGGTTTGGGTCAGAAGGGAAAGAAAATAGGAGAGATGTGATTGCCATTGACAGTGGGAATATTTAGGAGAAAAGATGTTTTCCCTGGACCGAGAATGACTTTGCCCACTGTGAACATCCCAGCGGTGTTACAGGGTCTACCTGCAGCCACTAAGTCCTTCAGAGGCCTGCAGAGACCGGGGGAAAGCAGGGGAGGGGGCAGAGAAAGGCTGTGATTTGGCGGCAAGGTTGTGCCCACTGGGTGAAGGAGCTGCTGTGAGTAAATGAGATTTCAGAAGGGATTTGGCAGAACATATTTGACAGAAACAAAGGGCGACCAAGGTCAGAGCCCAAGAACCTCCAATACAGAGTGAATGCATTTCCATAAACATGAGAGAGCCGAGTGGGCTGATGATCATCCCACCTCTGATGGGACAGCGCCTGTTGCTGGGGTGGGGGGACAGCACAGCCTGGAGCCGACCGCCAGTGCTCAGGAACCCTGAAGCACTGTGCTCCTCCAGCCTGGCCAAAGAACACTGGGGCATGCTGAAAGCCCAGCCTGGTTTCTCATGGTTCATGTTGTGTCCTGCTCCTTTCCTGCTCTCTCCTGCAGTGGCCAGTTTGGACACTGTTTTGGACATGTGAAGCTGTTATGGGCAAATACTGTCTTTGTAGCAGGTATATAGAGTTTGACTGGGGAGACTGGCAACTCTCCTTGTGTCTCCATCTTCCTGGTGCTTCTCATCATGAGAGATCTTTGTGACTGCGTTAAAGGCACTAACATTTCCAGGAGCACGGTGGGGTAATGTTTTTCTGCTCTCAGCAAGCTGTTGCAAGTGTAAAAAGGCTGCAGCCACGGCCTCGAAGTTCTTCGTTTCAGTTTGTTGAGTGGAAACAGATTATTTGAAGTATAGTAGAAAGCTTCAGTGGTGAAAAGCGAGTTCATGGTGTAAAAATGTCGGATTTCCAGTTACCTGTGGAATGTGTTTATGTAGAGGGGAGAGAGTAGTGGGGAAATGGGGGTGGACGGTTGTAGCAAGGACAAGTGCAGCCCAGAAACTCCTGAAGAGTCAGTTGGTTGATTTTGCAACCTGAATAGTTATTTCCCAATGCTACAGGGCTTTGCTGTGGAATAGCAGCAGAACAACCCAGCAGTAACCCACCTGCTCCTCTCCCAGATGAGACATGGAAAGGAGAAATAGCCTCTTCCCAGAGCTGGGCTGTGCGTGCCCAGGCTGTGGGAATGGTGTAGGGCTCCAGGGAGAAGCCTCCTCTGTGGTGCCCACTGGAAGACCTCAAGCAAGGTTGTCTTGCAGGACCAGCTCTCTTGGCTCCTCAGCTCTCTCCCCAGCTTCCATCATTCCCAAGACCACTGCTCCCTGTCAAACATAGCAGTGTTCCTTATTTGCAGCCTGAGCTAGAGTCAGTGGGGATTGCAGTTGTTTTCTCTGGATAGACCTGAGTGCAGCCCTAAGACAGTGGTCAAGGTGCTCGGTGGTGGGCAACACAGTTGGATGTGTCTGTACAGACCTAGTGAGCATTGGAAGGTTGTAAGAACCAAACCAATTAGATGGTGACACAAAAGACAAGTAGGATGTGCCAGTCTTACCACTGGAAATACATGACCCTGGTAGACAATACAATTTCATGTCGTTGGTAAACACTCCCAATACATAAACTTTTCAATCATTTTGAATCACTGCCTGTTAAGTAAGTTTTTTAAAATCCCACCTGCAGTCCTGCCTCCCGCTCTGGGGCCCCCAACACAAGAGGGACATGGAGCTGTTGAAGCTGGCTATTGACAACGGCCTGTAGGGACAGGACAAGGGGAATGGCTCGTACCTGCCAGAGGGGAGACTGAGATGAGCTCTGAGGCAGAAGCTCTTCCTTGTGAGGGTGCTGAGGCGCTGGCACAGGGTGCCCAGAGAAGCTGTGGCTGCCCCGTCCCTGGCAGTGTTCAAGGCCAGGTTGGACACAGGGGCTTGGAGCAACCTGCTCTAGTGGAAGGTGTCCCTGCCCATGGTTGGAGCTGGATGAGCTTTAAGGTCCCTCCCAACACAAACCATTCTAGGATTCTATGATTCCAAGTTCTGTCAAATAACTCATATCCCAGTGCAGCAGTGCCCTTTAGACCAAATTCATGCTCATTGAAGAGCCTTAATAAACAAACACACAAGCAAGAGCAGGGGTCGGGCAATGCATGGTTGACTCCATCAAACCTCAGGCTGGCAGCATGGCACCAGTGGCAAAACTTAGCACGTCTCCCCTGTTTCAGTCAGTCCTGGTTGAGTTTGCACTGGCAATTTTGTGTCGTGTGCTTTAGATTTTGACTAGTTTAGCTTTCTGCTTATTAATGGTTCAGTATTTAAAAACTAAACTCCTGAACACGAGCCCTCGGTGGAAAATAGTAATAATACAACCATACATGAAGGCTTCTTTGTATTAAACAGAGCCCTGTTTGCAATTCCCTGCTAGTGTTTTTCTCAGAGGCAATAAATGAAAGAAATATGTCTTTTTAAATTTTATAAAACTCAGAAAAATGGTTTTAAACAGCTTTTCTTCACCTCCTATAATTATTTATTTTCAAACAGTCCTTCAGGGTAATGTTCCGTTTTCTTATTTCACACTCCTTTTTCTCATAAATGAACCATCACTTCAATAAATCATTATGAAAACAGAGACTAACACAAACCCTGAAAGGTTGAAAGATTTATGTAACACATTTATGTTTTCCATTTTCTCATTCTGGTACTCCACTGCTAAAGCTAAGCTAATAAAAGCTGCTATTAATATTTCTTGTTGCCTAGCAACCGCAGAGAGGGAGTAATAGCTTTAGCTAGAAAAATAGATGACCGATAAGGAAAAATTCAATTCTTTTATTATCTCAAGGGAAAATGGGCTTTTACTGGAACATTATGATGTACGAGTGTGAAGTTGAATACAAAGGATATTTTTTCAGTTGTTTTTCTATTTTTAATGAATGTTATTTTACCTTCACAAACTCGTTTAAGGCATTTGCCCCACCTACTTGCAAGCTTAATTTAGCAGCACCCACACATGCTTCTGGCTTTAAGATCTGTTGGCATTTTCATGTGAAAGCCCCTTCCCTCCGTGCCTGCCCCCGAGCTTTATCACTTGGTCATGAAACTTCCCTCCAGGTCGGAAACTCAGAGACAAGATTCCCAATCAAAGAGCAAATTGTTCTTGTATGTATTTAAGAACACGCTTTCTCAGAGGAAGGGGTGTGCATGGAGAGTTACTTTCTGAAGTTTTAGCTATCATGGCTAAGCTTTGTTTTCGGGGAGAGCAGGAGTGCTGCTGCTTCTGCCTGTGCTTTCACAGCAACTGCGGGCACTGGAGGTGCAGACGAAGAGCTGGTGCCGGCAGGGAGAAGTGCAGGTCCTTGTGGGTCCTCGTCTGTGGGTGAAGTCCTCCTTGTGCTTCCCGCTCCTCCTGGACACCAGTATGAGCTCCCCACAGAGCAGTATCCTCACTTTTCACATAGCTGATGCCATAGCTTCCAAGTGATCCCTGCCAGGTCCTGCTAGGAGAGAACTGGAGTGATGGGAGTCACACTCAGGTCATCATAGAATCACAGAATCCCAGACTGGTTTGTGTTGGAAGGGAGCTTAAAGCTCATCCAGCTCCAACCCCTGCCACGGGCAGGGACACCTTCCACTAGAGCAGGTTGCTCCAAGCCCCTGTGTCCAACCTGGCCTTGAACACTGCCAGGGATGGGGCAGCCATAGATTTTGTCAACACCATGACAGGGGGTTTGAACTAGATGAGCTTTAAGGCTGCTTCCAACCCAAACCATTCCATGATTATATGATTAAAATGGGCTCTTACCTATGGCAGTACATTGTACCATGTTGGAAGGGTCTTGCACTGCAGAAGCCAATGCATGTGTGTAGGTCTGGCTGTAGAAGTGTCTCCCTTTCCTGTGTCTCTTTTGGTTTTGTGCTGCAAACTGGGTCTTTATCTCCCCCTACTCAACTCCTGGCCTGAAAGACAGCATGTCCTATCCCGAGGTGGTGTAACTGCTGCTTTCTATGAAGCAGCACCTCTGTGCGCGAGGCGATCCAGTTGTGCTGCACCTTTTAACTATTCCATAGATATCCATCCTCCTAATATTTCCTCTCCTTGAGTTGGTCACTATCTTTCTGATAAGCTGGTGCCTCCGCAGCAGTTGCACTAGTTAAAGAGTCGCCTTATCAGCTATAAAATACCCATGCTGCAGGGAGGGTGCATGTGTTATCCCCAGAACATATGTCAAGTGAGCCCATCCCTCTTGCTTGCAGCAATTTATAATATCACCAATTGCATTTAAGTCTGCATTAAAGCAAACTTCTTTGGAACAGTAATCAGCCCTATAAATATGTGGTTTGTGTACCACCGCCAAGGAGGCTCCTTGTGAACAGCATGTATGTATTAGTACTGTAATTAAAATATCAATTACGCCGTGTTGACAGGTTGCCAAATAACTGGCTTTTGTGCACAGTAAACTTAATCACTCCAAAGTCTGCTCACAAGACCTGATGCAATCTTGATGCCAAACTAGCACAACATAAAAACAGCATTTGCTAAAGCACGGCTCCGATATTACTCTGCGTAATGGTGCTGCACTCCGTAGCTGGTATCATGTTCTGAAAATTATCTTTTAATGTACAATTTGTATTGCTGAGAAATGTCACTTACTTTGCAGAACGTCTCGCCAGCAGAAAACCTAAGATTTATTCCTGTCATTTTTTGTCTGCTCTGCCATGTTGATAGTAAGAAGTCTACTTTATGTGTGTAATGCTTATGTCAGTTTTGAAATTTGGGGTTTCATAAAAGACAGTGGTATAAATAAAACATCATATAAATTAAAAATATAGTGGGAAGCAAAATCTGTGGGTTACTGAAGCAGATAAGATGAATATGGCATGAAGGAGGTTTCCAGAACAGTATCAAATAGCTGGAGTAAATATGTTCAAGGTATGGGCTGGGTCTTTTTTAAGAACTGATTCTGATCTGAGAATATGTTTGTCTCTAGTCTACAGACATGCAGATGGATGCCACTTAGCGTAGGTTTAACCCTTTAGATTTAGGTTGTGCACTTGTGTGTGTTGATGCTTTTCCCCTCCTTAGCCAACATTCCCACTAAAATAATTTTTCTAGGTGAGGTTCATTTTTGCCACATAAAAAAAAAAATCTTGCAAATAAGAACAGGCTTTAAAAAATGAAATAGAGATTTGGAAGAGAGTTTCTTTGGAGTCTGGGGTGTGGCTTTGGGGATAAACCATGTCAGACTGTTTAAAGGTTGCTTGTCTTTGGCACAACAGTTTTAGGTCCTGTTTGAACCTGAGTCCCCTTTGAGAACAGTAAGTAAAGTTAACACTAATATGTTCCCATGGGCTCTCTGACAACCAAGACCTGGCCTTCACCAGCAACCTGGGCTGTATGTATGTTTGAACACTGAAAAAGTTCATCTGAGAGCTGCAGTATCTTCTTCCTTCACCTCTTACTGAATGTAGCAGCAACAAGAATCTACTTCCACTCTCCCCAAAATGTTGTCTTTGTGCCTTAATTTGTGCACGTGAGTCAATGATGCAGGTTATCTGAGGACTTCTGTTATGTTTGGGTCACACACAGGGAAACAGAGTAATTTCCAGTCAGCAGTAATCCCCCAGGCATATGTCTGCACCTTATTCTCCATCACATTACTGCTCACTGCCTGTCATTTCTGTCACTGTGGGGATGCAAAACAAAGGTGAGCTTTCATTGCCACCTGTCTGGACTGACAGTACCAGTCTAATGCAGGGAAGGGAAGGTGGTTTTGTCAAAGAGACGAAGCTCCCTCCATCCCACTTGGTGCTCGCACCATGCATTCACCTCATCTGATGTCCTTTCTGTCCCAGGGCACACTCTCCTCTGACATGTGTGCTTGTTTCTGTGGGAATAACGAGGAGATGTGGTGCCTGTGGATCTGTGCCACATGGAAGAGCCTCCAAAAGACAAGTGAAGGTTTTTTATTCGTGTCATAACTTCTGCCACACCACCAAGTCTTCTGCTCCTGTACGTGTTTAACACCCCATATCATAATGCAAAGGAAAGTCATCTTTGAAGTGCATCAGGCACCTGTAAATAGAATAGGTTTTGCCAGTTCGATGCAGGAAAAACTGTGTGCTGTCAATTATCCCACCAAAGTAGCATGTCTGGCAACTCTTTGACATCCATCTTGCATGTTTTGATCAACGTTGCAGCCTATCTTTAATTGCCCTTATCCCTCAGATCAATCATATTTCTCTCTTCACTGTCATTTGCCTCTTCTTTGCATGTTACCAGGTTGCATTAACCTGCACCAGCAATCGCTCATCACCCCAGATTTTCCTTGCTGACAGGGAGGGTCTGTGCAACTTTGACGCTTGTTTCTGAGCAAAACCTTTCCAGAAGTTCCATAGCCCAATGGCCCTGCGGTGACTGGTGTTGGAGCAGAGTCACCAGCACATGCCCAGGGCAGGACAGCACAAAAGGATGGAAATTTCCATGGCTTTTGTTTCAGCTGTGTGTTACGATGACTGTTCACTGTAGGTGTGTGCACGTTGAGTAAGTCTTTTCTTATGATTTAAAGGGGAGATGTTTTTTAGAGGCAAATAACAGCGCTTACAATAAAAATAATAGGCTATAACAGGCTTTGCTATGCAATGAGGTGATCAAAGAGCTACAGCAGCCATTCCAGGCAAGGGGGGTTCTAACTGGCAGGTAAGATTTCCTCAGCTGGTAAATACTAATGGTAATCCTTGCCTTTCCGGAGGTGTTTCCTCCTGCTTGTGGACTCGGTGGGGTTTGCTGTTTGTGTGAAGGGTGGTGGAGCACAAGGGAGAACACAGACATGAATCTTGAGTCTGATTTCCCTCTTTTCAGCAAACACCCCAAATCTCTACCTGCATTTTCCCGGTGAGGTGGGTGTGATTCTGGGTAGGTCCAGCTGCCAAATTCAGACCCCACCACAAGACCAAAAGTGTTAAACCTATGAAGCACACCCTGAAAATCACAGCTCCAGCAGTCCTCCCTCTACCTCAGTGGTACAGGCTGACACACTTCCCATCCCTATAGCCCAGAAAAATTGAAGTTACCATTTAAATGAAGAATGCTGCTTGAGTCCTGCCTCCGTGAAGAGGTGTGGGATGCAATGTCAAGAGAAATTATAATGATCGCTACAGATGCAGCTTGTCACAAGGAAGAGAAAAATGTTTCTGCATCTGATGCATGGCAGTGAGCCAGCTGGTAATGTTATATGTCCGAGTGTTTTACTTTGGCTCTGCTGGCTGGAAAGCATTCCTTAATGCTCTGTGTGGCTGTTAGATTTGTCTCCCAGCTCTGCAGAATCCCATTAGGAACCTTCCTTTTACACCATGGAAATTGTTTGGTCTCCGAACAGCCACGCAAGGGAGGGAGAAGTGTATTGCTGCAATTCTTCAATATCTGGAGAAATTGCCAGGGTTATACTTCTCACTTAGCTCTCTTGTAGTAGGCATTTCTCACTACAGATCGAGATGTCCTGTAACCAGCAGTAGGCAGCTGTTAAAGGGAGCAGGATGTGCTCCCTCTCCACTCCAGCCACCAGGAACGATGTTATTTTGCCTGAAGCCTGCTGCTTTTATGTTGGTTATTGCTTTGGAGCAATAAAGGGCAAGTACATAGTGGCCAGCATGGGCAGCTCCATGATGGGCATCATGCCCTTGCCACTCAGGGCTGAGTTGTACATGGTCCCCCCATGGACTGATACTCCTCCCGTCTGATTTCTGCAGCACAAGTGGAGATCATGGGATGAGTGGCAAGCTGGGAAGAACACGCCTTCTCCTTGCAGTGACAGACACAGAGGTGGATGAATTTGGGGCATTTTGGGGTAGAGCAGCAAGAAAATGGAATAGCAAAGAGCAAGGTCAGTCAGATAGCAGCTGTCCTGACCCAGGACACTTGCTGTGGAGAAGCAGCACTATGTGCTCTCCTATTCTTTATTATGTTGTTTGGCCAACATTAGAAAAAGCAGTGATTAAAGACCCATGCGCATCATGATTTATGAGGGTCTCTCAAGGTTTTGTTGTTGCCTGAATGCTCTGTTGTTTACGCTTTTTTATTAAAGATGCTGGATGTGGGCAGCGAGGAATAAAATTTGAGGATGACAGGAAGAAATTGGACATATTTAGGACAGGTGAAAGGGAATTCAGAGAGATTTAAGCATAGGAGGGAAAAGGACTACAAGATTGCTAAGGCAGTTTGTTCAGTGTTGATAAATGTTGAATTAATGCATGTTGAGCAGAAGAATATTCACTACTCATAAAGCTTGCAGTGCTCTGAATTAACTGCTCCCCCAAAAGCTCTGCACAGGGACAAGGTGTTAGAGGACAGGAGAAGTTCTTGGGAGGTTGGAGAGCTGTATACTGTGTACTGTGCTGGTCAGCCCATCGCAGGCAAGGAGGACAGGAAAAAAGAGGCTCGAAGAATAGAAACAGGAATTATCATGGGCATGGAAAGTTCCTCTGTGATGGCAAATGCTGAGTTTAAGAAGGAGACAAGTAAAATAATTGAAATTATAGCAGTGGATAGAAAAAACAAGCAAGAACATCTACATCAGGAATGTCCCTTAATGGGGAAACTTCATGAGAATTGAGATTTGGAAGTTCAGAACAGTAAGAGTGAATACTTTTTTTCCACACAGGCCAAGATCATTGAGTCACAGAATGGTTTCGGTTGGAAGGGACCATATAGATCATCTAGCTCCAACCCCCTGCCTGTGCTACTGTCTTGTCATCTTCATGGAAAGTTACCTTGCTTAATGTTTATACAGGCAGCTCAGATACCTGTGTTCAAGTATTTCTTCACTGCACTGAGCAATGGCACAACCTGGGACTCACTGAGAGTGAGCATGAAAATGAAAACACCAAAAAGATGGGTTTTAAATGCTTATGGATATGCCAAAACTATGGGGAATTGCTGTAGTAGATGTTAAAATGCATGTTGGTGGAGAGGAGGAGGTAGCTGTTACATGTAATAAATCCAAAACTGATTTCTGACTGGGATTAAGCTGAAGCTGGGGAGCACCAAGTCCCATCTCACTGATTCATTCTCATTCAGAGGAAGGTGGAATCAGCCCATGCCTGCTTTGGGCTCCTGGTAACACCTTGCACTATCTGATTTTGCCATAGACCAGTGTTAATAATCTACGTGGCTTCCCCCTGCATTCAAAGCCTGGATCTTCTTTACCTTGACAGGTTGGGGATGGAGATTCAAACCCAAATGGAACTTTGCAGCATTAATAACTTCTTATTACTTGAAATGTTTTTGCTCTATCTCATCAACATCATTTTCTCTAATGCCTAGGGAAGGTGTGTCCCATTGCTCTTTTCCAGTGCATACTGGTTCCAAGCCATTGGGATAGACCATTCTTTGCAAGCCACCTCTTTGAAGGTGCATTTTTCATGCGCACCTGGTTTTCGCATACAGAAATGGTCTCTGAAAGAGCCAAGCTCCAGTTGTTAACACAGCACAGGTTTCATCTTCTTAATGCAAAACATCCCTCTACCATTGCCAATCCACCTGCTTCATTGCAGAAGGTTTCTGCCCAGTCCTGGAGACAATCCTGCACTCAGCTCCAAGTTCCTCGCTAGCTGGGCTTTTTCATGGCATGTCTCCAGTTCTGATCAGTTTTCTGTGTCTGTCCTAGGGATTCTCTGATTATTTCAGCCTGTGTTTTTAGCAGCAGTCTGCAGACAGTTGGCCATCTGGTTAGCATTAATCTGAAGGAGGAGGCAGCATGCTTACCTGCAGTGAAATCACTTTCCTTTCAAGAAGAGTCCTGTTAATTTTCATGTTCATGTTGAGCTGAATTGAGAACATCCAGTTCTGGGAAGAGGGGAGAAGAGGTGAAAATGGGATAGCTAGGACACATTCCCTGCCCAGCTGTCCCCCACAAAATCCAAAGCTGCTACTAGCAACTGAAGTTGAGTTTTTGCTTTGATTTCTACGTCTTGGCAAGCACGATGAGGTGGAAAGTATCTGCCTTCTCACCCAGCACAACAAGGCAGGCCACCGTTCAGCCTCCACCGACAGCTGAGTTTGGTTTGGTTGGTTGTATTGGCTAAGTTCTCTCTTTTGAGAAATCCATTCCTTTTTAAGCTTATGCTTCATGATAGGGTTTGTGAGTGCCACAGCCCAGCTCCCCTTGCAACTGTCTATAAGAATATACATTAGAGTTCATTTCTCCTGTAGCAGAGCTGAGGGTACAATCAGGTCTCTCCGCAGGACATGGGAGGTCTGGAGGTCCATGAGAAATGTGCAGAAATGAACAACACTGTGGATGGAGCTAAGGGATGTTCTGGGCATTGAACAGATACTTGCTGGAGACAGAATTGTCTTCATGGCCCTTGAAGTGACTACAGGGCTCTCACTGAGGTGTCTCAGATGCCAGAACTGATGAAGCAGTTTAATTTTGATGCATTCACATTATAGACTGAATGACAGAAAGATCTGTACTTAATAGGTCCTCCTATTGCCTCCATCCCATCAGCTCACCGAAAGGACCAAGCACTTCTTCCTCTGTTTTGTCTTTCTTGGCGGGGGGGATGGGTGTCATTGCTTTTTCAGTGGCTGTCTGTTCTTGGCAGAACTTCAGCCCCTTCATGGTGGCCGATGGATGCTCTACAGCATCTACAGATCAGCTAAGCAAGAGTTGCCCTTAGAGTTAAATCCAAACAATAGAGGCCAAGACAGAATGAAAAAGGGGTTTTAATCCTTCCACAAAAGCGAAGACTGAATTGGTGGAGTCCTGGTTGTACGAGGGACCTCTACAAACTGTCAGGGAGTTTGTAAGGTGGATTAGAGATCCCTGTCCCTCCTGGGTTATGGCTGGTTTTGAATGTCCTTCTATAATAATTAGGTATCTGTGGTTCTGTCATGCTGTTTTATATGGCTGAAATCCAGTTCCTGAAATACAGGAATCTTGAAGGGGTGGAAGCTGAAGTTCAGCAGAGTATTATGCCCTAGTGAGAGTATTGTATTAATGCCAAGTGGAAGAGCAACACCCTGCTGATTCATGGGATGTGTGATGTGTGGCTAAGCAGCAGGGTCTGGAAACATTTCCTTTGCTGACCCAGTGGATGTTCATTTTGCAGTAAAGGTCTGTAACATTCAGGTGGTTGTGGAAGGGACTCTCGTGAGGAACAGTGCAAGGTCCACCAAGGGGAACTTCTAAAAGGAATTTTTCTTTGGCTTCTCACTTTCACAGAGTGGGGATGAGACTGAGATGAGCTCTGAGACAGAAGCTCTTCCCTGTGAGGGTGCTGAGGCGCTGGCACAGGGTGCCCAGAGAAGCTGTGGCTGCCCCATCCCTGGCAGTGTTCAAGGCCAGGTTGGACACAGGGGCTTGGAGCAACCTGCTCTAGTGGAAGGGGTCCCTGCCTGTGGCAGGGGCTTGGAGTTGGATGAGCTTTAAGTTCCTTTCTAACCCAAACCAGTTTGGGATTCAAATTTCCAAAGAATTTGAGGAGGAAAAGCCTAAATCTGCTAGGATCACACAGAGCGGCATTTCAAGCTGTACACATCTGTACATGCTGCTGTTGTGCATGGTCTGCATGGAAAACAACTTCTGGTCTGCAAAGGAGAACTTCTGTGTGTGACAGTCCTGCCTTTTGATTTGATTCTTCAGGCTTACGCTTCAAAAATCCAGGACTAAATTGAGGCCCCTTTTGAAAATTTGGATTTCCTGATCCATAATGGTTGATTGGAGCTGGATTGGAGTGGCAGTTTGCTTCATTCCCTTTTGCGTTGCTTTCTCGCTGAAGTAGAAAAGTCCTATACAGTACAAGGAATTTAGTGCAGTCAGCAACAATTCAGCCATGCTGATTTATTTGAGCCATTCACTGAGAAGCACTGCACTTCTCTGGAAGTGCTCATGCCCATGGATTTCATGTTGATTTTTACTGTTGCCCATGAATGGTCAAAGGTTCTTAGTTGTTACAACCACATTTTTTGCTCTAATGTCCTCTGGGTGATGCTGAACTCTGTTATTCCAGTGTCCTTGGAAGATGCATGCATGGAAGTGGAGCTGGATCTCCATCTGGAGGTTACTGCAAGGGTTAGGAGCGAGGTTCTTGCAATGATTTTAAATCATGTTCCATTGTATTTACAGTCTTGCAGTCTTTGTGTTGTGTGAGAAGTTGGCCATATGATTACAATAAATAGGTGGGAGGAAGCGGCCAGTAACGTTTTTAACACTCAATCAATCACTTGGCACGCTCTGGTGCCATACACACCATGAATAATAATAACTGGACTTCAGTTATAGCTCACATTGAGGGTTCACTGGGGACAAATTAGACACATAACTACAATTATGGCTGTAGCAAGATGACTCCTTTGTAGTACATAATCTACTGTAATTTAAAAAACATGGATCATTACAATCAATACATATTGCAACCAGACTTTATGAGCTTGAGTCTCCCTTACACAAAGACGCATCAGTCTTGTCAAGGGCTGAGAGCCAAAGTTATGGAAAACAGCGTTAGCTCGAGGAAGGTTGGGCTTGCTATTTCCTCTGAGAAACCTTTTCCTAGTTCACTTTTTCCCTGTATTTGTCATGAATAGAAATGCAATTATTTAACACGAGCAGAGAAGACTTCTCATCCCCTTGAAATTCATCATGGAATTAGTGTAGCCAGCAGTGCTGCTAAGTAGGTAAGACTTGAGCATGCATCTGGTCTATGGGATCGTAAGGCTTGGCTCCATGAGCCCTGTCCTTTGGGGTCAGTTACTTGTTGTAGTGGGAATGGGAAGCTGGCCCTTCAGGATGGTGTTTTGAGCAGCTTAAACCATGACAATGTGATATCAGGAGTCCAGGGCACCATGGAGCAGCAAGTGGTTTTGAGGTTGGCAGAGTTGGATTTATTGAAAAAGGACATTGCCTTTGAGGTGACTGCTCTGAGCCTGCATAGTACAACATCCAAATAGCCCACTATGGGGAAAACTGAGGACACCCAGCTGTAGTACAAACAGACATTTAGGTGACTTCTTCAAAGCCAAAAAGACTAAGAACATGGAGATAGAGGAAAGAAGGAGAAATCCCTTGCCATAATGGAGATCGGGCTAGAGGCACTGAGTACCTATGGTGCCTTTCTTGCTGGAGGGTCTGGCAAGGGAGTTATGAAAAGTCTTTAAGAGATAGTAGCTTATAAAGTCCTTAGGAAAAAAAAATCTGTTCAGGAAAAAACAGGTTTTCCAACCCAAGCCAAGGATAAGATTGATAAATTCAGGGCAGTACCAGTGTTGAGTCAGTGGTATACACGTGCTCTGCGGTGGAGGCAGCCCTGGGACCCATCAGTGTGACAGAGCCCACAAGGTGGGGAGGTCCTGCAGGAGCAAAAGGGGACACCAGGAATGATCCATCCCAGTTTGGGTGCTGGATACCATGATCCACCCACTGTGGTTCCTCCAGGCTTCGGGAAGAAGATGCTTCAAGCTGAACAGAGCAAAGTGGCAGTTCCCAGTTTACATGAATGCAAATTGCAAGGCTGGATGAACTGTGGCAGAGTCTGTAGGAGCTCAGCCAACTCCCCCTTCCCAGAGAAGCAGAATGGGCCCTGGATCTGGGCACATAAAGGAAAATGTGTCTGAATCATGCATTGACATCACCAGGAGCGCTGCAGCTCTCCGACTCACGTCAGAGCTGGATTGATATGGTTGCAGGAGACTCTGTGGCTTTTAGTATTCTGGGAGAGCTGCTACAGTGGCAGAGAGAATTATTCATGGATCAAAACCAGCAAGGCATTAGCAGTACAAAGTGTCATGATTGTCTCTGTTCTGCTGCAAGGTTGAAACGAGATGCCAGCTGCGGCACATGAGAAATAGCTTGAAGAAACACCAACAAGAATGCACTGATTATTCTTGAAAGACCCTTGTAATTCAAACCAAGGTATCACTTACTAATTTATGGGGAAGTACAGCGGGTGCACAACCCTCCGCTGACTCACAGGCGGCTGATCTGGAGCAAGATACTTTGCAACAGGAGAGCATAACAGTTATATGCTTTATGTCACTGGAAATAAAGGCTGAGGTGAACAGATGAGCTACCAATGACAAGGCCATAATTAAGAGATGTCAAAGCAGCTTTTTGTCCTAGAGGAGCAAAAAAAAAAGTATACAAAGTTCACAGAGGAGAAGGTGGTTCCTGCTGTGCACACAGGGGAATAGAGGAGAGAATAATCTTCCCCATAAGGAATCAAATTCAGGTGCCAGGAAGCATATATGTTGAGTCTTGTGGCGGAAACATATCCTTAAAAAAAAGCAGATACAAAATTACTCTAATGCCCAAAATCTTTTACCAGGATCTATTCCATGTTGAGTGTTTGGCAAGGTGAGTATTGTCTGTGAAGTGATGGGAGGTTTGCAGTAGTCACTGTCTCCACTGATGGAAGAAAGCAAAAATATACATAAAATCCTTACATGTGTCTGCTGGAGGTGCTGTGAATGCCTTTTGAGGTTATGAAAATCTGAATAGATTGCTGTAGGAGAAGCACATATGGAAGTTACCTTCCTTGAAACTCTGTCTAAAATCCTGTGAATGATCCCAAGCCAGCTAAAATGTGTAGGTCATAGAACGGTTTGTGTTGGAAGGGACCTTAAAGCTCATCCAGCTCCAACCCCTGCCACGGGCAGGGACACCTTCCACTAGAGCAGGTTGCTCCAAGCCCCTGTGTCCAACCTGGCCTTGAACACTGCCAGGGATGGGGCAGACACAGCTTCTCTGGGCAACCCATAGGTGTGGTAATAACTTATAATAATGTTTTTATGATAAACTCCTGCGTTTTTGAAGCTGTTCACTCAGCTGATCCATTTGTAATTAGCTTTTAAGCACTTTGTGAATATTCATTAGCTTTGCCACCTCTCCTCACCAAGGCAAATCACTCTGGGTACCCAGGAGGGGCTGAGGAGTCACAGTGCTTCCCAGGGGTTGATCTGTGAGGGGATGGGGACCCTCAGCCCAGCTCTCCCTCCTCTGTGATGCTCACCTCAGGACACGGGAGCTGCACAGCAGCTCATGGTCCCATCAGCAATCATCAAAATCTCCTGCTGGGATAAACTACTTGGCCTTTGGTCTTTTCGTTCATCCACTTGCTAATAAGATTACTCCCTACAACAGAGGGACAGCGATAGTATCCCCAGAGTAAGCAGGCAAATTGTGGCTATGTGAAAATGTCCTGGCTGAGTGTTTGCTTCAAAATTAAGTCCTTATTTTTCTGGAAGTAAAGCGATGGCTGCAAAAGCTGTTACATCTCACCCAGAACTCCAACCTGTGCTGGCAACAGTCAGTGCACATGAGTGCGTATTTGAGTACGAGGGGTTTCCCTGAGCCTTACCACATTGCTGGGAATACTTCCCAGCCCTGTGCAGTGCTGAATCTCTGCTACCTTCAGTCTCACGTCATCAACCCTGTTTGCAAGGATGGCAGTTGAGGGGGAAAGATGTGAATTTCTAAACTAAACTAGTGTTACGTGGTGCCGTTGAAAAGCCGCAGATGCCGAGTCCTACAAGTGTCGGTTTTACAGCCTCGTGTCAGAGCAGGACTTTGCTTTTAAATGAAAATGTTTAGTCTTAAACCAGAAAACCACAGTGAATTATACAGCCACTTGATAATTATTTTTTAGTGCTGCTGCTAAAAATGCCCCATTAAAAGGCTGTAAGTCACTGCAGAGTGCTGTCAGGCTACCACACATGGGGATTGCACTTCCAGCTGCATTCTATTTCCTTATTGTGGCGAGCTGAAGTCTTGAGACCACAGGGTAAATATTTACATCTCTATTCATCTCTCTATCTTCTGTGTGGTGGGAGCAGAGCACAGCGCGGGTGGCAGGCTGGGAGCCAGCTCTGCTGGGTGCCAGGTGGAGCATCCCATGGGAGCACCCCACTGGTGTCACCCCAGAATTTGCCAGGGCAGTTTGGAAAGCCGCGGTGCCAAAGCTGCACCAGGATAGATGTGCCAGGCTTTGAGAGCGTGCCAGTCCACGTGTTCTGAGGCAACCAGGAGGGAAAGGATACCCACCCAATATTAATTATGACTTCTGAAGCTTTGCCTAATTACACTGTCTCTCTTAAGACAACGACACAAATATTTATGAGTGGGACTTTTTATTCTCATTGTAATCAGTGACATAAATAGGTAACACCTTTATAAAGAGTTAATAAAAATGTGTCAACACAAGCTCGAGCACAAACTGTCGAGCAGTGTGCAGGAAAACATTCCCGTGTTTATTGTATTAATTGAATATTCATGAGATGCCAATTTAAATTACAGTTCACAACTGTTGCTCTGTCTAATGAATAATTTAAACAAGTGTGGCCAAAGAGATTTCAACGCTGCATTAGCAAACTGCAAGGGATTAAGCAACAGAGAATTTATAATTAGCTTTGTATATCCTATAATAAATGCATTGGAAAGATGGTTTTAATTATCCCACATGTTAATTCAGAATTCAGTGCATTAATTTTCGGTTGAAAAGTAACCCTTTCTTCCCAGATAATATGTTCATCTCCTCTCTGTCTTCTGCATGTCAGGAACAGGGAATTGCAAGTATGGAATGGCCCGATCTTTTCAAATCTCATCCGTTATGACACAGCATTTATATCTCCTCATCTCGCTAGGGAGTAATTCCTTTTGCATTTCCAGCTGGGACAGTTAATACAAATGAGATCAAATCCCTTCCTACAGGTCGGGAACCCAGAATCCTGCTGTAGCTTCTCCCAGGTCTATCTGCTCTGACGCATCCTCTTTGATTCACTTATGGCTACTTGGGAAATACTGTCTGTTCCTGGTAAACAAGTTTGTGAAAGTGATAAAAGTTTTTGGCAGTCATCATCTGTAAGCAGCTTTGAGGTTTTGTTTAAAAAATGAGGATGTGTGTAAAGAACAGCCTGAACCCCAAAGTTCAAGCTGAGATTGCTGGGTTTTGGGAGCAGAACAGGAATAGGGTTTTTTTTCTCTATTTGGCATGTTTCTAAAGTGTTTTTATCTGTGGGACATGGGTCCCTTTGCACAGTCCCTGCTGCTTGCCCCTCTCCAGGGTGAGGAGGGCAGCAGCCCTATGCCATGAGGCTGATGGATGCGCTGTTGGCATGGCTTTACCCTCTGGCTGTAACAGGGGACAGCAGTGTCCTCTACAACAGGGAGAGTGGAGGTCCTCATCACTTGTGAGCCCCCGATAGAGATGCTCAGCTCTTGAGAAGGGTGAATATTGTTCATGCTTCCCCTCCACTTGCTTCCCCTGTTGCCTTTGTCATGCTGTTCAGATATAAAGCCCATCCATATGTACAGAGGCCGCTGTAGCTCTTGAAGAACCTGAACACTTGTGCTGGAGAGAAGAAAACTGGGAAGTGTTCCAGGGAACATAAATCTTTACACCTACGTGAAGCCGCCCATGCCCAGAGCTTGGCTGGGAACCTCAGAAGGTGTCTTTTGGTGCTCGTCGGGGAGGAAAGCACTTCCTTTCCAGGTGGTTTTGTTTAATTCCAGGTCAGCAGGTTAATGAGATCTCTGGGATATGGGATTTGATCTGGAATGTAAACGTTCACTTGGCATGTGTCCTTGATGTCTGCTCAGATGGAAATGCAAATGCAGTGCTGAGCGTGGCACGCCATCCAAAATGTTTTGGTGCCACAATGTGTAAGACAAAATAGCGATCACTTTGTTCAAGAGCCTCATCAAAATGTTTTCCCTTGCCTTTGAGTCCTGCCGTATCTATCAAATCAACACCTCAGCACCAAGGGTAATGTGCCTGCTACTGAGGTGGGAGCTTCTTCAGTTCCCTGGGGAGCACCAAAAACCCAGGACTGTCTCTGAGTACTACAGAAGCAGTGTTCAGACTTCCCCACAGACCTCGATTGCTGGGTTAGTGCCTGTGTCTTTTGGGTGACTGGAGTTATTTAAGTTGATAAATGGAGAGCAGCACTGTGATGCACTATGTTGTCATTGACGCTTATTGATTGAACCTCAAGACTCAATTGATCAAACTCTCCAGTGCCAGCAAGTAATCTCAGTGGAAAAAATCAAACCTTTAATGGGGTTATGCATTTCTTGGTTTTCCACTTGGGGATGTATGTTTTGGGAGGGAAGGAATTGGTTTTGATGGCCTGAATCTCCACTGTTACCTGGATTAAATAAATACTGGCAGCGGGAACACTTGTTATTGTGGCAATCCAGTCTTGGGCAGACCCAAGCCTCATTTAATGTGGCATATTTCACCTCCTGGAACTGAGTGTCTTGATGTTAGAAGGAAATAAATGAATCTCTGAGGTGTCTGTTACCCATCATGAGGAAGCCAAAAAGGACAGAGATGCTACTGGACTGAATATTCTTTCACCAGTCCTCCTTAATATGCAACAGCTAACCTAATAATTTGTGTTGCACAGTGCAGGCAGCGCAGCAGCTCAGGTTAATGTTGCTGCTGGAACGTAAATAAGCACTTCCTAAGGTTGTATCGCTTTAATTCTGCTCTTATGGAGGTTTTTGCAAGTCTGTAATTTGTGTTGGAATAGCAGCTGCAGTTATATTAGCTAGTTCAGAGATGAGAAGGGTTTGTCATCGTCGGGAGTCAGAACAGAAGTTATGGCTTTTGGAGCAGGAGTTTGTGCTCAAGTTTCTCTTCTCTGTTCCCTCCTGCAATAAGGTTTGTACATGTAGAGTCATTTGGGCTTTTTGCACCTATTATAAAAGTGTTCAGCATTTGCTATAATTAAAGACAAGAAAATAGGCTGTGCCTTCAGTTTACATGATGCAGCAAGGTCTTTGCATTTGCAGCTCTCAGAGGTTCCCCTCTTCAGAGCGGGTAAATGCCGTGATCATTGTTTTGCTGGTGGGGAATTGGTGTGTGGAGATTCAGTTCCCTGTCTGAGATTACTCCGGCAGAACTGGCTTTAGAAACTCAAATATTTGGCCACAGAGCCATCCTTCTCCCCTGGATGTTTTTGTTCCTGGTAATAGGAGACTCTTATGAACCACTTGTTACAAGCTAACACAATAATCTCAGCAATACCTGGCCACAGGGGGATACCCAGGTGTGGGGCAAAAAGAGGGCAGGTTGTTGCAGATGTGTAAGAGAAGTGATGTGATTTGTGTGCAGATGTGGTATCACCTCTGGCAAACCCAGCTCTTTCTAATACTGAGGGCATTACTTGAGAAGGGGGCTGTTAAACTTTGTAATCTAAAAATGAAAAGCTTTTAAAATTCATTCACAGTTTAATCCCACTGGGATGATTTTTCTATGGAGTGTTCCCATTTTCCTGTTGTGCTCTAAAATTACTTCTTTCTTTTTTCCTTCTTCTTTTTTAATGCTCCATGCAATAAAACAGGGAGGTCTGTCATTACTTTTGAGTCTATTGCTTTATGTGAATGCAATATCTAAAATGCCTGGGAAGAGCCAGGAGAGACACAAACCAGAGTGAACCAGCCTGTGCAGAGGCTTCAATAAGCTGCAAGAGCTCAAATGGAGGGACCAGGAAGTACTGTGGCAGATGACGGGGCCGGTGTGGCTGCAGTTCCAGCCCATGGGTGCGAGGGTCGACGGAGGAGTGTGGTGTACAGCAGTAAGTTGTGACAGGTCCTGTAGGAAATGGAAGTGCTCTTGCCAATGTTAATTTTTATGCCCCAACTGCCCTAATTTGCGCAGTCCCCACACGGGCCAGCATCTTCTCCATCAAAAGCGAAGCTTTTTGCCCCTCTGCAAGGCTGGGAACGGGCTGAGTACCACATGCTCCAAGGCTGTCATAGAGGAATGTGGCTGGGGAGTCACCTAGAGTGCTCTCCAATGTGAGCAGGATGGGGGAAGGTTCCATGTGATCTTGCTTTCATAAGGGCACACAACAGAGCACGCTTCAGCTCTGTCCTTGTTACTGTCCCATTGGGCAGGCAGGAAAATAAAAGCAAAGTTGTTGACCTGTAACCCACCAGCAACATTTTGTCATGAATCATAGAATCCCAGAATGGTTTGGGTTGGAAGGGACCTTAAAGCTCATCCAGCTCCAACCCCCTGCCACACGCAGGGACACCCTCCACTTGAGCAGGTTGCTCCAAGCCCCTGTGTCCAACGTGGCCTTGAACACTGCCAGGGATGGGGCAGCCACAGCTTCCTGTGCCAGTGCCTCAGCATCCTCACAGGGGAGGATTCCTTTATACCCTCCAAGAGTCCTCAGGTATCCTGAGCCCCATCAGGGGCTGCAAATCAGCAGAGCTTGCAAGGGACAGCAGCTTCTGTATGGCCTTGGCTGGCTTCTGAATCCACCTCCACACCAGTATCTTTGGAATATAATGTGAAAGCCAAAGATTAAAGAAAATCTGATGTATAAACAGGTCTGATGCTGAAGAGATTTTTCCCCTTGCTTCCCATGGGGGTAGCTTTGCCTCACCAGTAGACACCACGCAAAAAAATACTCCCTGAGACAGTTTGTCTGCTCCTCCATCTGCCTTGAGTGTGGAGACAGATATCTGGAGTAGAAAATAGTTCTGGGTGGGCTTCAGGGCTGGTGCAGACCCTGCCCCATTCCCAGGACCATCTCAGCCCCCTTGGTCCCTACACTTGCACACCTGCAGGTACTTCTTATCTTCTCTTGCCTTTTTCCCCTTCAGAGCTGGTTCCCACTGGCTTTGCTTTCCTCCTCTTGCCAACACACGCTAAGGGGATGTGACAATTTTATTAAGTATCATACCCCCCATGTGCTGGCAGGGAGCTAGGGGGGTCTAATGCTATTTAATTACCTCCCACTGTCCGTTACAGCATAAGGGAATTTTGGCCCCAGCTTTTGGGACGTGATGGTGTTATGCCTGAATGGGCAGCAATTGCCTTCATCTACAAATGGGTTTTACAAAATTGCTAAATAATGTATTCAGAAAACATGCTGGAAATTAATGGAATAGATTATTTGCAAACATGTTCACTGAATTATCAGCCTTGCTCTTTATCCGTAAAATAATGTACTTAAAGAAAGAAGAAGTTTATTGAATACGTTATTTACAGGCTGTGCTCCAGCTGAGAGCTGCAGGAGCACCACGGAGCGCACATGCAGCCCGGCTGCTTCCCAGTGCCAGGGGCAGTTGTTCCTCCTCCACACACACGCACATGCTCCAGGACTTTGCCTGCATTTTCCTGGACCATTTTACTCATCCCTGACCTCAGGAGAGTGTGTTTGGAGAGGGATGTGTGCTGGCACTCCCCTGCTCCCATGAGGATAGTCACAATGGTTGCTTTGCCTCGCACATCGCCGCCCTCTAGGACTCAGTGCTGCTCCTGGTGAAGAGGCAAAATACGTGTCAGAAAGTCAGTGGAGGGGAATTAGTTTTGTGTAGTGTTGTCATGTTCTGGTGCCTGGCTCTGACAGGCAGCAAGGGATCCTCTTCATCAGGGACTGTAGCGATAGGACAAGGGGTGATGGGTTTAAACTGAAACAGGGGAAGTTCAGGTTAGATATAAGGAAGAAGTTCTTCCCTGGGAGGGTGCTGAGGCACTGGCACAGGGTGCCCAGAGAAGTGGTGAATGCTCCATCCCTGGCAGTGTTCAAGGCCAGGCTGGACAGAGCCTTGGGTGACATGGTCTAGTGTGAGGCGTCCCTGCCCATGGCAAGGGATTGGAACTAGACCATCTTAACATCCTTTCCAACCCAAACCGTTCTATGATTCTGTCATTTGGGGATGGATGGTTTAGACCTGCTGCTTGGGGGTCCCCATGGCAGCACATTGCCCTGCAGTGAAGGGAGTGGGACAAGTTGGGCTCACCTCAGAGGAACTATGTTTTACGGAAAGGCAGAAGTCTGAGCTCCTCATGCCCAGGAGCAGTCCTGCCACTGGTCTTGGTTGCTTCTGCAGTTCTCCTGCACTATCCATCCTACTGAGTTATTCCCAAGCACCTCCAATGCAAGCTGCAGGGTTTGTCTCTCCCTCAAGTCAAAGGAACACTGTTGTACAGGGATGGTGTCAACTGTCCACTGGTGATGACGCAGCTCAGCAGTGTGAAGGAAGCCCAGGGCAGTCCTGGGTTCTCCATAGTACAGATGAGGTGCAGGGCTGCAGGAGGTCTGCTGTAGGAAACAGCCTCTGTGCAGTCCAGGTCCCCATCTCAGTTGTGTTGTTTCTTCATCATCACACAGTTGGTGGGATTCAGGACTCAGGATGGGCCTTGCAGGATGGGCCTCAGACCTTGCACTACTTTGGTCTTCCTGAGAAGCAACATGCCAGCTAGGGGTGAAGGTCTGCAGTGGTGCTGAGGAGGATGACAGGTCTGGAGGTCCAGCAAGCTTGGGTTTGTCTTTTGACACCTTGAGGTGCTTTAAAATCATAACCTTTTGCAATCATGGAATCACAGAATGGTTTGTTAATCCTTGGGGGCTGGAGTTACTGGATTTGAGACCCTCATGGACATCTCTGCTGTACAAGTCCACAGCAATGCTCTTATTGGCAGATGATCATGGTGGAGGGTTGTATCATAGGAAAATAAGAAGGTTCAGTTTGTGCTGTAGCAAGTTGTCTGTTCCTTTTGGACTGGGCCCTTCCAGCACCAGGAGCAATGAGAATATTAATTGGGAATGTTTCCTGTTTGCCAAGCACAGTCTCCATCCCCTTTCACACCGCTGTTCTCACCCAGAAGTTACAGTGCTTTATCTTGGCAATGGAGTGTTAATTAATGTTTGGATGATCCTTTCCCCTGTAATAGCAGGATATCATAACACCAGATCACAGCCTGTCAAAGAGCTGAATTCTGCTTGTCAGGCAGGTGCTTCCCGAAACCACCCTGGAGGCTGAAGGCTGCAGGGAACTCCTCTTCTGGAGGAGGGGAAAACATGCAGAGGTGGTCAAGGCTGGAGAAAACATGGGGCAATTTATGTAGTAACAGAAGCAAAGCAACAAACATGGGTGAGGAGACAGAGGCAAACACAACTGACCTGGGAGAAGCCCAAGGAGCTTTGTCTGGGCTCAGCAGTATGGCTTTACAGTGAAGCTTCCTGTTCCAAACCATTGCATTTGAAACTGCCAATATTGTTTAGAAACGTTGGGATTTCAAATTATGCAGCATTTAAAGCAGACTGTAAAACTTTCTTCTCTCATATGTGTCTGCTCGAATCCTGTTTAAGTCAGGCTGAGCTAGCTTGTCTGCACAGGGCTTGAAATGACTGACTGAGGAGCTCTTGGTGTTGCTAATGCTGGTATTTAGTAATTCTTGGAATACCGGGGAAGCTCTGGAGAACTAGAAAAG
>NW_009909753.1:0-1898 GCF_000696875.1 Nestor notabilis | reverse complement strand
TAAAAAGGGAAAGAGAACAGCCCGGGTAATTACAGCCCTGTCAGTCTGTCATCAATCCTCAGCAAAATAATGGAGTGGCAGATCCAGGCCTCAATTAATAAAGAATTAAGGGAAGGTAATATAATTAATGCCAATCAACATGGGCTGATGGAAAACAAATCCTGTCAAACTAACTTGATATCTTTTTTGATGAGATTACAGGTTTGGGTGATAAAGGTAACAGTGCTAACATAATATCCTTAGGCATCTGCAAGACATTTGACTTGGAAGCACAAAACTATATTGAGCAAGCTGAACAATACAAAATCAGTGTTACACGGGTTTGGTGGATGCACTTGTCACTCTGTCTGCCTGGAGTTTGTCATATTTTTGCCAAAGAAAGCGTTAAGTAGTTGCCAGTGAAGTTTGTAGATGATGCAGTGAGTAGGCAAGCGGCAGAAGATAGAGATGGAGAGCTTCTGGTATGGCCTGATAAACTCATCACCAATAATGAATATGTGTTTGGAGAGCTAATATTGTTCTTTCAAGATGGGGACTCTTCTCCTTGGAGATGCTGGTTATGGAAAAGGGATGTGAGACTGTTGAGGCTGCCCCATCCCTGGCAATGTTCAAGGCCAGGTTGGACACAGGGGCTTGGAGCAACCTGCTCTAGTGGAAGGTGTCCCTGTCCGTGGCAGGGGGTTGGAACTGGATGAGCTTTAAGGTCCCTTCCAACACAAACCATTCCATGGTTCTATGCTGGGAACAGCTATGCTTTGGGGTGGGTGCTGGCTAGTGGAAAAGTCCAAAAAGCATCTATATCAATGAGCAGGGAGGGAAACTAGGAGAGAGTGCAGAGGACCACTCTGTCTTTGGCCAGAGCAGCAGGGATTGGATTATAATCTGCACTGGCTTTGGTGAAGAGCAGCCCTGTGAGAGTCCCCTGTGTTTGATGAGGGAAAACTGCAACTTCAATATAGTTCCAAAAATGTCCATGTGCCCAAACCCCAAAGCTGACACCACCAGTTCCCATGGGCTCCTGTGCTGCTGCTGCGGGGCGAGCAAAGCCCCCCCATGGCAGCCTGATGGGGGGACCCCCAGGAGCTGGTAAGTGGGTGCTTGGTCACCCTGGGGGTGACAGCCATGGCTGGGAACCCCAGTGCACATAGAAAGCCTCTGCCGTATGATGAATGTCCCCCACCCCTACAAAAATAACTTCACTCCTTTTTAAATCCTTCCCTCCTGTTCCCCTCGTATTCATAATAGGATGATCGGTGGAACCAAAGATGTGGCTGTTACTTTAAAGGATAAATTAGTTTGACTCTTAACTCAATAATTAAAACTGTTATGGCTATGAGCCTGCAGGGATAATGTACTATTATTATAGTCATTTGTTTCAATTAAATGCTTACTGATTTTACAATAGCAGCTGGGCACCTGTGTGAGATAGCTATTACTCTGAACAAGACATCTCAAATTCCAGCAGAAATTTGTCACTGCACTAAAGCATTCTACATAGACCATGAAAGTTTATTAGGAGCAGTTACAAATCGTGAAGAGGAGGGGTGGTAATTGGGGATATATTTTCTTATCGGCTCCTCTCTCTCCTGCTCTCTCTCTTTAAAGTAAACCGTTTCTAAGCATTTCAGCTATAGTGATGCGTTTACATTTCAACCTCAATGTGGAAAAAGCCTGCTGGGAAAACTTTTCTTCCAAGCTGTTCAGCAGATCATTTCTCTCCCTGGTTGACTGTGATTGTAATGGCTTGTTCTCAGGAACAAACCTAAGGACGCATAAGCTGTGCCTTGTGGCCACCCCTAGAATAGCTGCTCAGCCCACCCATGTGAACATGCCCCAGGCAGGGTGGCAGTCATGGGGTCATAGAATAGTTTCTGTTGGAAGGGACCTTAAAGCTCATC
>NW_009909752.1:0-21015 GCF_000696875.1 Nestor notabilis | reverse complement strand
CGGGCGGGAGTCAGCCTGGGGTTGGACCGGACCGAGCCGGTGCCTGGGCTTGCTAGAGCGTGAGTTAAACTGCCTGGAGGGACCCTTCCCTTCAAATTGCTGAGGCAAGTGAGGGAAGCATTGAGGTCAAGAGAGAGCATGAGAGCCTCCTGAGAGTAGCCTGCTGAGCAGGTTGACTGCTTATTGGGAGGCACTCATGATTCTGGATCTAAAGCCAAAGCCTGATTCTGGTTTTTCTTCAACGCAGGACTTTTAGTATATTCTTTGTTTAATAGAATGTAGTGGCCACAATTTGCTTTTTCTCAGGAACTGCGTGAGTTGAGGTTGGAGCTACAGGATGCAGCCTCAGGGGAGACTGGGGAGAGGATTCCAGGGAAATTCTGAGCTGTATGAGGGCACTGCTTTTGGACACACACAAAGGTGGAGCTTTAAGGACTCTAGGGAACTTAGAGGAAACCCTTGTTTCATATCATATGTAGGCATTTCCAATATGAGGTTGCACTTGGATCAGGTGGTGTTGGAACTGCAGCTTTGGACTTAGGGGACTACAGAACTATGTAAAGAATCGGGTGCTCAACTCGTCTTGAGAAATGCGGGGAGGTAAGAAGTTTGCAAGATGTGTGAGAGATGAGGTGCCACAGTTTCTCTCTGAATCTGCTCTGACAAGCCATACAGTAATAACTAGTTCCATATCTCAGTGATGCTAGAAATGGTCTCTGCTTAAGGAGAGGTGTTAATCACGTGGCTTTCCTTCACGCTTAATCCAGACTTGACTGCTGACCTGTTACATGTCTCTAAGGCACTTGGGCTGGTTGAAGTCTCTACAGACACTGCAAAATTCCATCAAAATAAGTCCAGCTGAGCCTTAGGCATGATGGCCTAAATAATCTCTTGAGTTTCTTCCATCTCTATGCACTTGGGAGTCAATGAATGGGATTTGCATACTAGCAGCTATTTATACCAGTACTCATAGGTTTGTTCATTGGTTACATTTGATTAGATTTTCAGGTAGGGTTTTTCCCCTGCTGTAGTCATAGAATGACAGAATCATAAGATAGTTTGGGTTGGAAGGGCCCTTCAAAGGTCTTCTAGTCCAACTCTCCTGCAATCAGCAGGGACATCTTCAACTAGATCAGATTGGTGTTACCAGTATACCACCTTGGAGGAACTTCTAGAGTATAGTGGTGCAAAGACACCATGTGCTGATTAATTTCCCCTAATTGGTATAGTTTATAGGTTGTATTGATACGAACCCTTTTTTGTCAGCATAACTGATTATAACACTACCTTAACTATATCCTTACAACTGAAATTGTATGTTGTATGCAAAGCAAAATGTAAGACCTTCATGCTTCTGTATTCCATGCCAAAAAAAAAAAAAAAAAGGTTTTCCTTAGACGTTAATTTCCCATGTAAAGGGAGAAGTTTGCCAGGCAAAGCAGCTGTTAAGAGGCATTACTTTATATCTTGTCTCACTTTGTCTTACTGCCAATAGAGTCAAGATGTACGTCTGTGATCTCTACAAATATGATAAGGTTACATCAAGACGGTGGAGGACCCCCTAAAAGTTTTACTCTGCACAGATGCAGCAGTCTGGGGTTGCCTGGAAGGCCAAAGAAGGTTTTTATTTGATGATAAAGGTAGGAAAAGATTTGGATTCCGCTGTTAACCTGACTTGGAATTGAGATTTATTCCCTAGGCTTGTTGAGATGCTAAACTTCCTAGCCTGCACATTACTTTCGCACTGACCTGTTTACTAAAGCAGTGCTTTTACTGGCAAAAAGTCAGTCAACCAAAAAACTGTACAGAGTCCCGAAACTCCAAGCAGGTAACTACAAAGCTGAAATTAGGATTAATAAATAAGTTATCTCTGTGGTTGCAACGGTTTGAGGTTTCTCTTTTGCTCTAGGCCAGGATAAAGCGAAAGAGTTGGTGGGTGTTTTGTTACATTCCTTTCCTCAATGGCTGGTGCAAGCATTTTTCATCCTCTCTGTTTTGGTTTTTTTACTGGCCAGCTAACACATGAACCATGCTGCCTTCTATAAAGTCTCCTTGTAACTACATGCCATAACAATTTTCCACTAAGCTTTCTTCCCCACCTTCTCATTTATTCTGTCATAGCTTTCCTAACACTGAGTAAAGTTACTGCTAATTAACCACACTAAGAGGTGTGCATATGTGCAAAAAGGAAACGTGTTTAAATTTGTAGCAAACATCACAGCATTCTTAAGCCTTATCTATCTAGCTGTAGCCAGTACTTTTAAAAACTCTTGATGTAAGCATATGGAACATAAAATGTCTGTCAAGACCCCATCAACTCTCCTGCTTAATTAGGTCTACTCTGCAGTCCCTACTTTTTTCTTGGACCTCAGTAAAATCTTAGTCAGACACATCTATGCTTGCTGAACAGATGAAGATTTTAAACCAAAGGAAAGTTACGTATCTGTGACACGTTGAGGGTGCTGCTAATTCTCACTGGATTTCGAGATTCTTGGGCAAAAAAAGACACAATTGCAAAGATTTTGAATGTCTGCCCTCCTAGTGTATGACCCAGTAGGAGCAATCTACTCTGTTTGTAGAGAATTCCAGGGTCTGCACATCTCCATCCATGAGTAAATATCACATGTCAAAAACCCACCTTCCTCCTCTTTTACCTGCAATGAACAGAGCAGTGAATTTGTCCAGAAGAACTTCTTGAAGGAAAGTGCATGAGTGCATGTGCTCTGGAGAACAGGCTGTGCAGACTGCAGAGCATGCACAGAAGAAATGGCTTGGCTGTCTATGGCAAAATGTCTCCAGATACTTGTCTAAGAACACGCATAATTTCTGTGTCCTACAGAAAATTATGGAAGTGGTTCTTATGTATGTGCCTTGATATCTATTTGATGAGAGTATCAGGTGGTGGTTGAAATAAGTGTAGCCTTAATACCTGTCTTTTTTTAGGCACAGTAATCCATGTCCATGTGCCCTGGATGGGAAGCTAAGTCTTCCTGAGAGGAGCAAACAGACTAACCTGAAAAAATGCTAAAAACTCGCAGTGTTTGTACCTGGCTGAATTCACTTTATTTCATATTGCTACATGGCTAGAAATCAGGAATTTACCATATGAAAGTTAGGAAGTGTTGAAGCTGTTAGCCACTGACTAAAGGGTTAATTTCCAATGTAAAATGTAACCAAAGGGGCAAAACCAAAATGACCTCTGTGTGAAGGTGTGAAGCAAGGCACCTGTTTGTAAGTTCTTGTGACAGAACTCCCAACAAGTACCCTGGAAAAGAAAACTTTCTAATGGTTGGGTGACAATGGACTTTGCTTTATCAGACATGCTGGAAATACCTCTTTGGTGTTCGCTTTTCTCAACAGCTAGGATAAACCTTGATGATCATGTCTTTTGAAGGCAATGGGCATGCCTGTAAGAAGGTGTGTATGTGTGGCTATGGGAATGAGAAAGCTGTAAGTATAGTAGCTGCAGATCTTTCTCAGGCTTTCTTGAAGCTGACACTCTTTACCCCATATTCCCTACCCCACCAGTAGTTCTGTGTTGTCTTTTGTTTTTGAAGATTGTGCTTTACTTCATTATGAAGTCTTCTGCTTGAGCCCAGTCCTAACAAACTGAGAGCTTCATTCACATTTTACTGGAAAGAATTCTCCTTCACAAGTGTATTAATGCTGAGCACAAGGGAAAGTGGGCAGTGGCTGTCACAGCAAGGACATTGTAATTTTCAACCCCACATAGTGTTGGAGCTGAGTGTTTCCTTACAGTACCAATTTTGCTTTATGTATGGAGATAAATCACTGAAGCTATGTTTATTTCTTTCAGGATTATGTCAAGTTGCAGTGTCTTATTTCCTGAAACAGCATGTTAGCCTCTCCTCATGTATTTCCACAAAATCTCAGTGTTCCTATTTTTAGACTCTGTTGGACAGTGTCCTTAGCTATTCTTTAAGGACAACTTAAAAGGAATAATCATCACTTTTATTAATAGAGCCTTACTGACTTATTCTTCCCCACTATGGATATTAATCTAACAAAGCTATAATAGGGAGCTACAGTTTGGAAGGAAGAAAATCAGTTCAGGGGAGGGGTAACCTATGGCCATAGCATGCGTATTTATTGTGGCTGTATCAGAAGAGAGATTTAATAAAATCAGACCTTGGAATAACCGTAATCCAGAACTGATGTTCATTTCAGTGAATACTTCCGTGTTTGGATCTTCTGTGTTACCTCCTCTCTAATAAGTCCCTATAACTGCTGTGAGGAGAGCAATAAACTTGCATTGCCTTCCTTTAATTTCTTGGCCATTTTACTGATAGTATGTTAGAATGGCATCATGGACAATGATGCAATAAGCTTCGTACTCTGCTTAGGAAGGCCTGTTGGAAGAGAAGAAGACAGAGGAAAGAGGGGGATTGAGCAGAAAACCAGCTATGATCAGAGGTTAATTCTGGGAAAGGAAGAACTAATGACAATGTAGTTCTCTCTCCTCTGTCAGGATTGATTGTTCTGTTACACGGCAAAGAGATCCACCACTTGCTGTGCCTCTCCAAACAGATGTGGAGATGGCCTCCAGCAGGCATGCTTGGGCAGCTTGCTTTTATTTTATTGTCATTCACTCTTACTGTGTGATCCACTTAGTTGGACTTTTACAACTAAGCTACTCTAAACAGCTGTTTTGCTAATGGATGGGGGCAATAGGAAGGACACAGACACCAATGTAAAGAATGATCATAGTTTACTATTAATATTAAGATAATACAGAAACAAAATGATATATTTGATAAAACAATTAGCTTGCTATGCCCTAGGTTTAAGCAACAAACAAAATAAGCAAGGCAATGTACTTAATCATTACTATAAGAGAAAGAGAATAGTGATTAAGAAAAAGATACATCACCAATTGCCTAAATACGTTACCATCATCCAGATCCACAGTCGCTGGGGAGCCCCTGCTGCAGGGACGATTTGAGGAACCTCTCCTGGCAACTGGGAAGTTCTGTGCAGTGTGTCCACTCGTAGAGAAGGTCTCCAAAGTCGGTGCAAGAGGGTCCAGCTTTTGTAGACCCAAATTAGCAAGTCAGAATGACTTGCATATTCTTTTGTGTGGAAATATCTGGTGATACACCCCCTGACCAGCCAAGACCAGGGCTTGGCCAGAGCCAAGGGTGCAGTTGGTGGGTTTCCTAAAATACCTTGCAGACAATTGCACAAGATCCTTGCAGACAGTTGCACAGACTCCTCGCAGGAGTCATCAGACCTACAGTATCCATTTTCGTATTAAAACAACTAGTATAAGTGGTTTGTTGAGTCTATATATAGCATTTATCTATTTCAAAACATCAGCATCAGCAGTTTATCAGTATGTCTTAATATTATGTCAACTAGCACAAAGGGCTTTGATCATATGACGTACAGGATTCATCTGTAAGTCAACTCTGTCTTGGGCCTGTTGTTCAGGCCCTAGCACTTCAACAGCTGAGGTGCTGAAACGAGTACTCCTTGCAGCTCCTGACGGGGATTCCGCCAGTCACTAGGGCTGTGCAGGTCCGATGTGTCCACTAGAGGACAGTGGTATCTACCGGTTAATGCCTTGTTGCAGCGTTCCTGTGTGAAGCTGTTAAATTCTCACCTAATTTGAGATTCTTCCTTATTAAATTATGTCTAATTTAGAGCTGGCTGCCTACCATATTCAAGTAAGGAGTGCTTGGGCTAGATTTTTTAAAGTTTTGGTTTCTCAGCTTTGTTAAATTGGGCGTCTTCTCAATAGGTGCCTTATAGAGATTGATCTTGTGTTCATAAAGCCTTTTTAGCTAAGGTAGTGTTTTGATTTGCCTGTCTATATGACTCCTGTCTTCTGACACACCCTGTTCAAACCTTCCCTACAACTGTTCAGAAAACACGCTCACACCTGTGACCACGTAGGCTGCTTATCCTAGGGGATATCCACAGGGAATCTGCACAAGCTGTTGTTAAAAAGCAGAGCTTGGGGCCTATGATATGACCCTGTGATACCTAGAGGGAAGCCTGTGTGCTGCAGTGATCTCGGATCCTTCAGAGCAGAGAGAGCATAGCAATACCAGCACAATCCCCCCAACCTGAAGGGAGAAGTTGCTGCAACAAGTCAAGGTTTAATTTAATCAAGTGATCTTTGTGAGAGGTAATAAGGGCAAAAGATGTAAAAAATGGCCCTGCTTGGTGTGAAATTGCATTCCTGGGCTAATTTGTTATGCTGAACCCAAGGTAAGTCACCTCAAAGGAAAAGCAGGGAGGCAGCCAGCAGGTGACCTAAACATGCCTTCAGGCCAATAACATGAAGGAACTGGAGGGAGAGAGTTGTTCGCCTGGGGATTAACTAGTAAGTAAGAAGGTTCTGCTGTTTCATTTACTACCTAAGCAATTAGACAATTTTCTGAAGGAGGCGAATGCATTCCTGGTGCCAAAGTGTATTTAAATTTGTGTCACACCAAACACTGCAAAATAAGTTAGCATTTACCAGGCTATGAACTTAGTGGCTCCTACCCTTCTATTAGAGAACACTCCTTCCCATGGAGGATCAAGCTGTGAATATTATAGTAGGTCACTGTCATCAACAGTGGATACTGCAGGAAAATCTTGGCAGGTAAAAGAAACAAGGGTTTAATTGGGGAGGATTAAAGGTGTGTCAGTGTTGGTTTTATCTGACACCCTTTCAAATCAAAGTCTACGTCTGTAGGCAGTTTGTTTCTTGTGTAGTTTCTCTAGTTTATCAGTGACTCAGAAATACATGTCTCCTGTGGAATATTAAGAGGGGCTTAACTTATGCATTGTAAAGACTTGTGCTGATGGGGTTTGAAGCAAAGAAAATCAGGTTACTTATCTGTGCTGCTACTTTGCCGCTGACCCTGACAATTTAATGGTGATTTATTATTTCTGGCATGCCTTCCAGGCCTTTTAGCAGAAAATGTTAAGCAGAACTGCCCTGAAGTTTTTAGGAGTCCCTAGAGAACAGCACTCAGAGCCATTTCCCCACATCCATATCATGTATCAGTCACAGATAGCATAGAGAAACACTCTTATACCACTGTCTAACCTGCGTCTTTCTTTCATTGCAGTTATTTCCTTAGTATGCCATTCAAATCTGTGTGCTTTACCTTTAGCCATGACACATGGGCCAACCTCACACACGTACTACAGCATTCTGGGCTTGACTTGGCAAGTTTCTGCTGAGCGTGCTAGTTCAGTGTTTGCTTCATAATCAAGCATGTGTGGGTAGCCATGTTCTTTTCAGAAGAGCTATGCATGTGCTTAAAGTAAATATGTGTTTAAGTACCTTGCAGCTTCCAGCCAAAATGGAAAACGCTTGGGCAGAGTTTAGTTCTAAACAAGCTCTTCAGAAAGACTTCTTCAGTACCAGCTAGCCAGATATTTGACATGTTACTGGGGCATGTTGCTGGTTCAGAAATTTTCAAGGAAAAGACAAAAAGCCAGTGGTAGCACAGGTGATGATTTGAGTCACTTGAGGTCACAAATCTGCCTGTCATTATTATGTAGGGATTAGTGCCCTAGACTTTTATCTGCTCAAGGGATCCTTCATATGGTTGTTGGTATGCTAGAGAGAAATGAGTTCTTACTTGTGTCTGCTTGGAGGGGAGGCAGACACCCTGTCATAGTTGTTGTATCAGGCATCTTACTGAAATGGTGTATGGAGCCAAACCAACAAACTTACTTTGTGATAAACCAATGTCTGTCTCAACTGTGGTTTTATCCCACAATTGCTTCTGTGCCTTTGCTATCTGACATACAGTTCTTTTAATTGCATACAAGGTTTTTGGAAGCCTTGTGAGAGAGTGCATCTTAGGACTTGTTTGCTTGGTTGTTTAGACTAAGGGTGTGAAGCACATGCATAAATGTAACATAAGCTTGTTACATTTGCCATTAAATCTCTTTCTTCAGAAGGGAAACGGCTTTACTTTCTTATATAGCAACCTTTACTTCTGAACTGGAGCATTCACTCTGAAATCTATACATTCACTTTACACCTTGAGTTGGTGACTTTAACATTCCCAAGTGCTGCTGTGTAGACAAGCTCTCAGTACAAGTGATGTTCCCAAGGAAATAAAACTGATACCAATTTTATACCAAGTGATACAGCTTATACCAGTGACTTGTAAGCTGGGAGTAAAATGGAAAGCATCCTAAGTTCATCTGTGCCTTGCAGGCAGGATCATATGCTTTTTAACTGGCATAGCCAAAAAACTGTTTGTACATAGATATCATTCCTTCCCAGTGGTAGTCACTGAACAGATTCTGTTCTACATGCCAATGGACTATAAGAGAGCAGGTGTTTCTACATCAAACGTACTTCAGCTCTGAACCCATGGCTGTTATTTTGACTTGGAATCAGCACACATTCATTCCAAAGTCTATGACCCTCACTGCCATAAATACTCTTTTTTTTGTTGTTGTTATTCTTAGTCTTTTGCATTATTTTGACGAAAAGATCACCATGATATTCTTCTCTTATTTGATTCAAATGACTTTCCATACTCTATCTCTGTGGGGTTAATTATTTCCCCTTTTAAAAAAAGATTGATTACAAAATATTACATACAATGTACTGGACTGAATCTCATTCAGACAGGTTGGTATCTTGGTTATGCTACTGACTATCTACAGAAAAGGTAGTTTAAAAATTCAGGTACGTTTGGGGGACTTACTTGGTAATCCTAAAATGCAGATGCAGGGTTCAAAAAGCATATTCTTAGTTGAGTTTGTGAATAGTTTGAAGAATCCCAGTTTTAATATACAGGGAGAAGTAGGTAGCACGTTCGTGACTTATATCTAACTGAAAAATCTGAAATCACTTTAGTTAATTAGATTCTCTCAAGCATCCCTGTAAGGTAGAGAAAATAGATGATATCCAAGGGTTGCATCACTTTTGAAAAAACGTAGTTGCCAAAGGTATTCTTAAGTCAGATTTATTAATTAAACTAGTATCCAGCCCCATTTGTGTTACATTTGAAGAACTCCCTGTACCATTGAAATGCCAGGAATGGAAGTAGAAAAGATGATGGTGAAAGAATGATGGGGTAAGGGAGATTATTCCCAAAGTTTAAAAGGCTAGGGCTTTCTGAACTGGATGTCTGTTATGAAGCCTCTGTAACCTCTGAGTATCTTGGGGCTCCCTGTTCTTCTGGAACAAGTAGTCACAACTCTGCTTCACCTTGACCCTAATTCACCTTAGCAGCATATGTCCCTAAGGATTCAGTTTCACCACATAGGGTGAGCAGAAATAGCAGCTTACTGTCATTGAAAGAGGGAAATACAGGTCCCTCATCTCAGACCTCCCTTTCTCCTGGCTGTGTATTTTTGCCTCTTACCTTGAACTGCTGTTAACAGTTATTGGATTCCTCTGCAAGCCAATTTAGTTCCCTAAAATAAGAGAGAAAAAAGACAGTGGAGGTAGTTCTTTTATTTGTTACTATATTAGTAACTAGTGAGATGCAGTAAGAATGAAACCATAAACCAAGGTGTTTGATGCTGGATACCAGCTGCTCACTCTATGTTTCGGGATGTTTCAGATTACCTCTGGTCCTAGTGTGTAGACTAGGCATAAGTGTATGGCCATTAGTTACACCTTCAGGTTGAAGTGTATTAGGTGTGCTTCTGCAGCACATTTTTCAGTTTAGTTTCATCTGAAACTGTCCAGTTTGTGTGCTTTAAGACTGCTCCATGATGCAAACCAAGTGTTTGCATGGTGAACTGAATCAGCTCTGTAGGGGGAGGGTATGGCTGCAAAGCTAGATAAGTGGGAGTGAGCTGCAGTCCTTTGGCAGGCCCTGTATCTGCTCAGCTGTGAGCACACACAACCTAACTGCTGAGATATTGCTCAAATCCAAGTTCCTAGTGCTCACCTTCCTAACAGCTTGATGTCACCTTTGCTTCACTTAAAAAAGCTGACAGATTTGCAACAGAAAACTGCACACCATGAAAAGTGTCATCAGTGCAAATCTGGGGACAAATACTTGGTTAGCTGTGTTTGATCTGATCGTGCATACGTACCAGAATCAGTCCTAAAAGCATACTTGCCACACCACACTCTGAAGAACTCAGGGTTTGACACCGAATTAAAGTGGTACTAGTGAAGGGTGAGCTCCTAAGTGTAAACCAATGGCCAAGATGCTAAGCAAGTCATGTTGTAAGCATCAAAGCTGATGAAGCATGGCTTCCTCGTTTTTATATCTTGTTGACAGATAGCTATACCTTTGTAGTCAGTGTCTGAAGTCTTTCAGATAGATACAGTAGCTTTCCTATGTGCAGATTCTCTGATTCATAGAAATACACAGGTATCCTCCAGGAGGGTAAAGCAGAGTATCCCTCTTCTGCCTATTTTCATAAAAGTTATAGAACCTAAACTTTAGTAGAGGTACCTCCTCCTCTGTCCTGTGTGGCTTGTATGGGCCAGCACTCTTATCTAGGCATAGGGTGATTACATCAGCCTCATTTCCATAGGAAGCCAGATAAGAACAGGGAGCCAGGGTTAAGCTTCCAAAACTCTATTTGAAGGTGAACCAGAAGCAAAGAAAAAGATGTAGTAAATCATTGCAGCACCTACCTTTCTGGTGCCTGCCACCTGAGTAGGGTCCCAAACCCTTTCATGGCTCCATTTCCAGGGAGGAAGAGACAGGCATTGCAGATCTGGATTGGGATTCTGCACAGCACATAGGGAGTCATTGCCCAGGTAGTGCTTAGGGAACGTAGGCCTTGGATGAGCAAAGGGTTTTCCGGATCACAGCCATCTGCTTTGTTACCTAAATTCTTTTATGGATCAAGTTCCAAATTAACAGGTGAACTTTATAGTCAGGCCTAAAGCTATCTAAGGGGTTAGGTAAGTGTAACTGGGACATGGGAAACCAACTTGATTTAGGAGAAAAGATTTACTAATCAAGGTTTGCAATAGTCAGTTTTCCATTGGGTTTTAATTTGCTTATCCAGATGTCCCACATGAGCTTAATCTTCTTGCAGGCAGGCATGTTCCAAGTATTGCATTTTGGAGCTAAAAAGTGTTTGTGTTGCTTGTAGGTAGCTTAAAGATGGATGCTCCCAAAGAAGTTCAGCCTACAGGAGAGTTCACTTGTCAGCTATGTAGCTTAACAGCTCCATACACGTACTATGGGCAGAAGCCACCAAACACGCGCTCTATTGTGTAAGTACAGTCTTTCATATTACAGATTTCATTTATGCTATGAGCATTAGAAGCCTTGTTCCATGGAATGGCATACAGTGCATGAATGCAATAACATACCATATTGCCCCTGAATATGAGGCTTGGTACTTAAAGTGACCTTCTATTTCCAATGTTAAACATTGTCAGCATTGATAGTAAAGACAAAAATCAACTTTCCCATCTTGTTTCAACACCATGCGAAGATTTTCATTTAACTTACTTCCTAACCCCACTGACCACCCTAGAATACAACTATATCATTATTTTCTAAGAAGAATGCTGTTGATTGTCAGCCTAGCAGTTCTGGGAATAGCCCTTGCCTTTCAGCTGTGTTAGCTGGGAAACATGTAAACACAGCATCAATTAAATACATATGGTAAAAACACTTTTTAAGAGCTGTTTGACATGGAGTTCTGAACAGCCATCCTTTTTTGCATGAATTAAACAATTCTTTAGCAGATTGTGTGATATTTAAGTGTGTAGAAATGTAGTGCAAATTTACATTTTAGGAGACCAAAGCTTTTTCCATCTCTGCTAAGTAGGGATAGTTTGACCAGAAATTATGCCATTACAACATTGTCTGCAGGCATTAAACTGCACATGAAACAAAGCAGTTGGCTATAAGTATACCAGTTGCTCTGTTGTCATCCTGATCAACGAACCCATCATGCAAACATGGCCAGGAACTCACTGGAAGTCAGTCATGTACTCAGTGTTTCACCCTACTGAGACTGCTAATTTCTTATAAAATGGACATAGCTGTTGATTACCACCTGCTTCGGCTGTTTTCCTAGGGCAGCTCTGTTTTTATCGTTCCAAATCCCACAGTGCTACTGGTTTTCTCTCTTCTACTCAGCAGAGCAGTGGCCTACCTTTGATCAGGTCCATTCCTAAAGAATCTGAATCAAAGCTGAACATAATCTTAACTTTAAGTTATCCAAGCTCACTGTTGTCATCTCAGCTTTATTTAGGTGACTGAGATTCAAAAAGCAAGAGAGTAATGCTGAAGCATAATACTTCTATACATGCATATAAGAAAAAGCTTTACACACTACCTTTATTGGCTTGCTTTCTGGCCTACTCATGTGTCCTAAATGGAATTGCTGCAGAAAATATATGCTAGACATGAAGGCTTGTACAATGACCAGGTCTCTGCACTACATTAAGACTGTGAATCTTGCAAGGGAAACTTTGCAAAGGTAATCCAGTCTTTGTATATTAAGAGACTTGTTAATCTCCAGTGATAAAATACGTGACCTTTCGTAAGGAAGACTTGAGCTATACCATTTTTTGTTTGAGTGGAGAGGAAAAAGAAAATACACTCAGATGCACACATACCTGAGTATGTATATAGATGAGGAGAAGGCAATATGAGTTAAAAGAATACCTTTATATATATATATATATAGTACTCCATATTATTACAGAATCCATGTTTGATTTAAGTCAAAGAATGAGCCAGCCTTGCAGGGTGCCCTGTGCAGACAGACACCCAATTTACCTCTTTAATGCTTTGCCTGGAGCTCGCAGGAAGAATAAGGCCTTAGTCTTTCCCAAGCGAATTGCCAAATTATTAATAAATGCACTCCCTTAATACCCTGGAGCAAACAGTGCAATCTGTGACATTAAGTAAGCATATTCCAGGTCATTGCAAAGCTCTGTGCCAGTAGCTCCCGCTTTCAAGAGGTGGGAACCTTCGCTTTACAGCAGTGACATAACTAAGAGCAATAAAAACTTTTTATGCTCTCATGCACACAGCTTTGGAATAGAACTTCTAATAAAAAGCTGTGCAATTGAAATGTTAACTTGTCAAGGTATTGAAGTTGGCCATGCTAAGGAGTGCCTGTCAGAAATATGCAAGATAAGAAAATACTTCAAGGTAGAGCACCGAGAAGAACCTAGTAAGGTAATGTTAAAAGGATCGCCAATTGCCCTAATTTTAGACAACACATAGAAAGTGCAGCATAGGACTCAAGGCAGCCACAAATATTGGTATTGAAGAGGAAAGGAGCTGCATATCTACTACATTGCCTCATGTGTAACTCCAGGACGAAGAAGTCAAGTAGAAAGGGCTGATACCTTTTCAGTCTCCACAATTGCTCTGCCTTTCAACTCTCCCCTACTGTGAAATCTACCCTTAAAAGCCTGAAATTATTCTCTTACAGGCTTTTGGAAGAAAGCTATGTCATGAAGGATCCTTTCACCCCTGACAAGGACAAATTCCTCATCCTTGGGTCTCATTGCAGTTTGTGTAGCAGATCAGTGTGCGTTGGTACAGTAAGTAACAAGTAAAACAAGCTTCTTCAATCACTTCTTTTTGTTGCAGTCCTGGTGACCTGTTAGAGAGAGACCAAACAGCCAAAAAACAAACAGTCTATATGTAAGGCAAGCTAATTGTATGTTCTTGTGGATTCCCACAGATAAAGCTCTTTGTATTAAAAGAAAATGATTGGCAATTCAAGTGTCCTATTTACAGATGAACACAGTCCAACCTCACAATGAGTGTTCTTTTCCACTTTCCTAGCACAAGGAAATGCAAGGCACTTACCGCTTCAAGACTTTTAAGTTTCAGTAGTCATACTATACCCAACAATAGACTTTTTTTTGTTTTCCTGTAAAGGGAATATGACTGTAGTGATAGGACAAGGGGCAGTGGGTTTAAACTTAAACAGGGGAAGTTCAGGTTAGATGTAAGGAAGAAGTTCTTCGCAGTGAGTGACGGTGAGGAACAGGAACAGGTTGCCCAAAGAAGTGGTAAATGCCCCAACCCTGTCAGTGTCCAAGGCCAGGTTGGACAGAGCCTTGGGCGACATGGTCTAGGGTGAGGTGTCCCTGCCCATAACAGGGGGTTGGAACTAGATGAGCTTTAAGGTCCTTTCCAACCCAAGCCATTCTATGATTCTATCCATGGATTGGTAGGTTTGTGTCCACAGCATGGGGCTGCCATCCTATTTGCAAATGCTAACGTAGAAAATGAGCAGGGAGGTGAGGTGTAAAGTCACATGACAGCTCTCTGAAGAAGAATGAATTTGAGTAGCAGCTGGTAGGCAACCTTAAAACTATGAAATCTGAGTGCAGTCCAGAAAGGTGGTGTGAAATTACAGTTGTCTTAATTTCTTCTCCTCAGTGCAGAAATGGCCCCTTTGTTTGCTGAGAGTTCAAAGCAAAAATGAAGACAAGTTATTACACAGTTATCAGTGTCTGGCAGCTGTACTGTGTGTCTTTGAGGCAGTAAAATGAATTGAGAAAACTTAGGCTCCACTCCTTTTCCTGAGCAAGCCAGTTCTGTGGTTGAAAGAGACTCGGGACTGCAGTAGTCAGGATTCATGCATGATTCAACCCATGAGGAGACTTCACCTGCTTGTTTACATGGACAACGGCATGTATCTGTTATGCCAAACACTATTGCCCTAATGCCAGCCAGATCCCAGCCTTCTGTTTCAAAGTGGTTGTTTGCTATCTTAGAGTAACGTGCTTAAATCTAAGAGTGCAGCTAATTAGCATGAGCTATTAGCAAGAGCACACCTTGCTCTTCAGTGTCAGCTTTTGCAGTTTGCAGATTCAACCTTTTCAGCCTGTTCTGTAATTGCAGTGGTTAGGGACCAGCTCCACTGACATGATCCTTACTGCAGGTAGCTAGTAGTGAGAGTTCTAAAACAAACAGACCTGCTAAAGACTTTGTGAAGATGTAGCTTTATTTATTTATTTTTCATGTTTGGTAGCCAGTTATAGTTCCGCTGGGACAAAGTTACACTCCTGGCCTCCTCAGAGCATGAGGTGAGGTAATCTGGGCAACTGAGGCAGCTCATATGCCAATGCCAGACAGTTTCTGTGTGGGGACTTGAGGGAATTCTTTTGAGCAAAACAAAGGGTCACATTACACTGACAAAATTTAGGGGGTTGGACAGACACAGCCAAAAGGAAATTGGCACACTTGGACAAGTTCAGCTGCTATTCTGATTTGCAGGGAATTAGCACCAAGGATGGATTTGGACCCCTGTCGTAAGAGGAGTGTGGAATAGCACCTTTCTCCTGATTAAATTTGTTTCCTCTTTCTGAAGTCTCTTCTGTCATTTAAATGAATGAAAATCACCAGAACATCAGACTAAGGATTGCAACTGAGATTAACTTTTTCCATTCTGGAACTACCTGAGGGCTACGTGAGAGTCAGATGAAGTGCCAGTGCTCTCTGGTTACGTCTTTGGTAGCTGGGCTCAAATTTCCAGAGCCAAGTAGCTAAAGACAGTTGCGTGGAGGCAGAGCTCACATGTGAGCAAGATCCTCCTAGTGACAATGTCCCTGTCTTGACTGGAAGTTGACTCACTCCCCTACAGAGCCAGATGAAGAGGCAAGTGCAACTAGTCAGATAGTTCAGGCTTATGAGCTCAATTCCTGCCCTGACACATCAGGTTTAGCCCTCCTTTTTACAGAAGAGGATTAGCAGTTCACACACGTTTTGGGCAAACTTGAGCACATTTAGCTATCTTCATTCCCAAACTAATTTTCTTGAATTTAGGAAGGATTCAACTGGTATTTCCAAGTCTGGCAGTTAAATGTGTCCAAAACACAGCATTTTAGCCTCTCAGTATCTTTCCACACTGTGCATTTCTGAATAAAGGTGGGGCTTTTTCTTTTTAAAAGGTTTATTAATGATTTCTGTTAATCTAGGGCATAACAATATAAAGAGGATATTAGCAATGAGCTAATAGAAGCCCCTTCTAATCTTTTTGACATTCCTGCCTATTTCGCCTATTGTGGAAATATATCAATCATTTACTTCTTGTTATCTGAGTCCTCAAGATTCCCCTGATGGTATCACTCAAAGCAAAACCTTGATTGCAAATAATTGAGAATTCTTACCAAACTGGCCAGGCCAGATAGTGAAACACATCTATGACTATGGTTTCAAAATGTATTTAGCAATACTGCTTAGGTAACATTGAAAGAGATCTGCAGAAATGAATATTAGTGCTTTAAACACCCACACCACAAAGCAGGTAAACACGTCTTATTCCTCTTTCATGTAAGGGAAATTAAAAGCCCAGAGAAGCAAAGACTTTTCCAAGACAGTAGAGAGAGACAAAATTAGGATAATATCTCTGTGGATTGGTTTTGGTTCCTGCTTATGCTTGACCCAAGTAGATCAACTCAGTCCTGTGCTGAATCTTTCTGTAATGTTGTAATATAACAATTGAAACTGAAGAAAATCATGCTTTCTTGGGCCTCTTTCTTTGGCAAAGAAGCTGGACCAATGTCATAGAAAGTTTTCTGTGGCAGGTTGCTTTCATTTTTATGTTGATTCAAAATTAGTACTAGACTAACCTGTAGCTTTTGTATCTAAGGAGGCTTAGATACAGATCAGATATTAGGCTTTTCATGAGACAACCTATGTTAGCTGAAGTGGCTTTCCTTACAGCTGCTCTGCCAGTGAAAGTCAGGACTTGACTTAACAACTGTTCTGTATAATGCTCATAAACTCACTTCTTCAAATATTCTCTTAAGCGTCACTCAGTTAATTCACTCCAGTCAGCTTGCAGAGTACATCACCCTACTGACCCAGTCTTTACCATAGTATATTGGTAAGTGCTGTTATTTGTGGTAAAACTGAAAATAATTCTAATGACTATCTGTAATGTCTTAAAACATGTCAAAACCCCGCAGAAATGAAGATAACAAAAAAGCTTTTAAAAGTCCTTAGGAAGTTCGTGTGCCCTTCTTCCTGTTTCCCTTTCAGAAAAGGGAAGAGGAATTGATACAATCTGACCATATTAGTAATTTAAAACAGTTATTTCTTTTTTATTGCAACACTCATTAAACATAGGAAAAGAAAAGAGTTGTCTTTTGGAGAAGAAAATAGGACAGGGAGCAAGTTTCATCCCTTATTGCTCACCTCAGCAGACAGTGACTAGATACTGGCCTTGGACATGATTATAGGTATTAAACGATAAATGTAACACTACAGCTGCTTTCCATTCAACATCCAGTCATGCGGGGTCAATCCTGGACAAAGTTAGGCATAACCTTTCCTTTACATGCAGCTTCCTTTACAAGTGTGATAAAGATACAATCCCTGTATACATTACTTCCAGACATGATCCATGTTAGAACAGAAATAAACTCTGGCAGTATGCTTTGTCAGCACAGTTTTGCCTAAACCGGATTGTTTGAAATTGAAATGGCCTCCTCCTGCCTTGGTCATGGAAGAGGTGAAACCTATTAAAGAATTTTCCAGTTAAGCACTGAAGCCTATCAGGATAATGGTCAAAGAAGGGTTTGTCTATACATAGTTAGTGTAATTTGTAGGGCTTTAAAACAACAGCTAGGCTGAATAATCACAGAATCATAGAATGGTTTGGGTTGGAAGGGACCTTAGAGCTCATCTAGTTCCAACCCCCTGCCATGGGCAGGGACACCTCACCCTAGACCATGTCACCCAAGGTTCTGTCCAACCTGGCCTTGGACACTGCCAGGGTTGGAGCATTTACCACTTCTTTGGGCAACCTGTTCCAGTGCCTCACCACTCTCTGATCCCACAGCCTGCCTCCAGGTTAAGTTTATGACTCTACAGTGATGGACCCAGTGCTCAGGTATGCAGTGGTTCATAGTCATCATTTGTCTAACTCTCACTGGCCAAAGCTGGCAGCTTACTTCAGGTAAAAGAATGCAAATTGAGCACCTGTATATCTGTGAGGAGCTGCACCTTAACATCGGAGTTCCCCATCTGTAGAACAGGAGAAAAGCCTCTCCCCTGCTTTGCCATTGGCTGGTGGCACAGCATCCATCACTGTGGAGCCATGAACTTAACCTGGAGGCAGGGGGAGCTGTGTGCCGTTTTGCAATACAAACAAGAATAGCAGGGCCAATTTAAACTCTAATCTTCCATTTTAATTGGCAGCTTAAAGTATTAGGGATAGCAAGAGACAAAAAACAATAGGCTTATGAGGTTGTGCAACTGAAATCCAGTTTCAGGGCTTTTCAGAGACCAGGGTCTCACACTAGCTCTGAATACGAAGGCGCCTGGCAGTCATTGCTGAAAAGGACAATAGGTGAAGAGGAGTTGTTCCTTGGGTTTGGAAGTTGCACAGAAGCAGGCTGATAGAGATTTTGATAAAATCGTCTGCTGCATCTACTGCTAACGTCTTAATAGTGACAAGGGCAATGAAAGCAAGAACAGAAGCACAGAAACAGCCAAGCCAAGCCCCCAGAGGAAGGCCAGCCACAAAGGACCGTGGCAAGAGAAAACTTTGCTATTTAGGAAGAACACAATAGGATCCATTACTCCTCAAAAGGTGTCCTGAGCCATCTAAATTCATATCTTTATTCATGCTTAAATGCCCAAGAATAATCCATCAGCAATACCAGGTCCAGCTTACCCATTAAATCCTATTTGGAATTTAGTGATCAGCACGCCAGGAGAACCGCGGACTTCAGTCTTGCTGCAGGGCAGAGGAATAATACATTAATAAGCTTCTCTCCCAGTTGTCCAAACTCTGTACTGCAAATTGGCTGAGACAATTAAACTGAGATTTCATCCATTACTCACCTTTTCCTTGAATAAATGTACTCACTGATTAGAATCTAAAAGCATACGTGGTGCTAAAGCTTGAGCTGATGTCTCTTCTCTGACCTCTTGATGGCGAAGTATAAAAGCTGTTGTGCACAAATAAGGTATTTTCCCTGCCCTTGAAATGGAATAACACTGTGATCTGACATGTTTCATTCACAGGTGGTTTGGTTAGCAGTGTTACAGACCCAAAATTTTTTTTCAGTCAGTTGGCTCTCACCAGATGTTAGTTATTAAATAGGAAGAAGCAAAACTGCTGGAGTATTTCAACCTAGAAGAATTTAATTTAGATGAATTCTGAATATAAATGTGGTTTAATGAGACTGAAACTGAAGCAGTTCCATTTTGTGTATCTTGCTAATAATATTACTTTCTTTGCAGGAATGTAGTCTGTTCTACTCCAAAAGGTTCTGCCTCCCTTGCGTGAATGAAAATCTAAAAGCCTTTCCTTTGGAAATACAAGAAGATATGGATAAAAGGAAGCCCCAACAAAAATCCTTCTCCTGCAAAAAGGCAGATACAAGAACATAAGTACTGAAGGACCAAGAGAGACAGTTCTTTGGCCAGGGTTTCTACTCTCTCCTTTTGGAGACTATCATGTTGCTGCTTTTAAAGACGTGACCTTCATCAGCTCACTACTACGGAACACAGTAACACATTTCCTTACAATTGGCTTGGCTTCAAACATCATCATGCAGCAACTGCAGTGCCAGCAGTATGGCCTGAAGGTGTTGAAGAGCCAGAAAGAAAGGCAGACAAGCCCGTTGTCGACATGTAAAGCGCATGTAGTAAAAAACTGAACAGTGTATAGCATAGGAACCATATCCCAGTTTTCACATTTGTTAGTTTAATGTTTTGTGGTGTTCTTGATGATCTTACAGTGTTATGAAAATCTGCGACAGATTTATCTCGCTTGATTCAATATACATCCAAGAAAGTCAGAATACACCAATTGTTAACCTGACAGAGCTGTCCTGATAAGATTACAGTAGGCATGGAATTCAAAGCTTTATTTTTAAGTCTAAAATAAAATAGTTACAAGAAAATGCCACGGATACCCATAGAGATACCTAGATCCTTCAATATTAGAATATCAATACTATCACAGCATTAGCCTTCTGAAAGTAGGTGTTCTTGTAATAGAATACCAATATGATAATAAAAGAAAAGAAAGATACAAGTTACTTGCAGTTGCAGTAATTTTCCCCTCAATCTTCTAAGCCCATATAAATACAGCAACAGGAGAGGATCCTTAATATACCTGGTTTATACTTCACAAATAAAGATGACTTCCTTTTCACTGTCACATCAGTTAATCTGGAAATAGAAAAGTTCAGCTAATAAGTTTAATTATTTTCTGAATTGGGCAGTTAAACTGCAACCAGAATAGAGGTTTCAGTCTGTTGGGAAAACAGCAGTTTGTTTAGCTTAAAAATTAGGTTCACAATTATCTGTGCTGACTTTGTCTTAATTAATTACAAGAAAGATTTAGGTGGCATTTATGTAAAAACTTCTTAGTCCCACACCTTAAGGATATGTCTAGAATGCTCCCTAACCACGAATCATGTGTTTGTTTACTCAAGCTTTTGTTGGTCATTGGTTCAGAACCTGTTAATGCCTTGGTTAACATCTCTTTGCTCAACTCTTCCATCCCTACCATTTGTCATATGTCAGCATCTAAACTTGGTCATTTTAGTAGAACGAACTGTGTGTCTGTTAAAAGAAATCAACATTATTTCGATGAGTTATTTTTAGATCTTTAAGTCATTTGAGTGTCCTAAAATCATCTTAATTTCTGAACCTAGTGTATTGGTATCTCCTGTTGAGGACTGGAATTTCTTGCAGTTACCAGAGGAGCAATAATGTACTTATCATACCCTTTTCAAGCTCTAGGTTCTTTAAGACATGAAATACATATATATCTTTAATTGTGGGGAAAAAGATACATGTTAGAAGTCAATATTTTAGCTTTCTTTTTGTAGTAACAAGAGCCTATTCTTTTACAGAAAGTAATATTAAATTTACATGAAATAGGAAATTTCAGTTTCATGTTAGCCACACCACCTTTAAGAGCTGTAGTGTACCTATCTGTCTATCTGCTCTGTACGAGTAACAATGTTACTCTGTAAAGAGAATCAGAGATATTCAAAAGAGAATCACAGCACTTTTCCATCTTAAAATTCTAGTGTTACAATCAAGCTGACAAAAAGCAACATAGTTACATAGAATCATAGAATCATGGAATAGTTAG
>NW_009909751.1:1367-1715 GCF_000696875.1 Nestor notabilis | reverse complement strand
CATAGAGCCCCATAGTGCCCCCTACTGACCCACACAGCCCCATTGCCCCATACATTCCCATTGCCCCAGAGAGCCCCATAGTGCCCAATAGTGCCCCATCGAGCCCTATTGCCCCATAGATCCCTACTGCCCTATAGATCCCTATTGCCCCATAGAGCCTTGTAGTGCCCAATAGTGCCCCATAGTGCCCCATAGTTCCCTATTGTCCCATAGAGCCCCACAGTGCCCCATAGAGCCCTATTACCCTATAGAGCCATAGTGCCCCATAGAGCCCCATAAAGCCCCATCGTTCCCTATAGAGCCCTATTGCCCCATAGAGGTCTATTGCCCCATAGAACCGTATAGACA
>NW_009909751.1:333-1347 GCF_000696875.1 Nestor notabilis | reverse complement strand
CACAGACCCCCATAGAGACCCATAGTGCCCCATACAGCCACATACAGACCCATAGAGCCCCATAGAGCCCCATAGAGACCCATAGTGCCCCATAGAGACCCATAGAGACCCATAGAGACCCATAGTGCCCCATAGTGCCCCATAGAGCCCATAGAGCCCCATAGAGACCCATAGTGCCCCAAACTGCCCCATAGTGCCCCGTAGAGCCCCATAGAGCCCTATTGCCCCATAGAGCCCCATAGAGCCGTATAGTGCCCCATACTGCCCCATAGAGCCCCATAGAGCCCTATTGCCCCATAGAGCCCCATAAAGCCCCATCGTTCCCTATAGAGCCCTATTGCCCCATAGAGGTCTATTGCCCCATAGAACCGTATAGCCCCACAGAGCCCTATTGCCCCATAGATCCCCATAGTGCCGCATAGAGCCCTATTGCCCCATAGATCCCCATAGTGCCCCATGGAGCCCCATTGCCCCATAGATCCCTATTGACCCATAGAGCCCTAGTGCCCCATAGAGGTCTATTGCCCCATAGACCCCTATAGTGCCCCATAGAGCCCTACTGACCCATAGATCTCTATAGACCCATAAAGCCCCATAGTGCCCCATAGAGCCCTATTGCCCCATAGAGCCCTATTGCCCCATAGACCTCTATTGCCCCATAGAGACCTGTTGCCCCTTAGAGCCCCATAGTGCCCCATAGAGCCCTTTTGCCCCTTAGAGCCCCATTGCCCCATAGACCCCTATTGCTCCATACAGCCCCATAGTGCCCCACAGCATAGAGCCCCATAGTGTGCCATAGTGCCCCATTGCCCCATAGAGCCATAGTGCCCCGTAGATCCCCATTGCCCCATAGATCCCTATTGCCCCAGAGTGCCCCATAGTGCCCCATAGAGCCCTATTGCCCCAGAAAGCCCCATAGTGCCCCATAGATCCGTATTGCCCCATAGAGCCCCATATTGCCCCATGGAGCCCGAATGCCCCATAGAGCTCCATTGCCCTATAGTGGCCCCTACT
>NW_009909751.1:0-289 GCF_000696875.1 Nestor notabilis | reverse complement strand
AGTGCCCCATAGCCCCCTATTGCCCCATAGAGCCCCATAGAGCCCTATAGCCCCATAGAGCCCTATTGCCCCATAGAGCCCCATAGTGCTCCATAGAACCCTATTGCCCCATAGAGCCCCATAGAGCCCTATTGCCCCATAGAGCCCTAGTGCCCCATAGAGCTGTAGTGCCCCATAGATCCCCATAGTGCCCCGTAGAGCACAATTGCCCCGTAGAGCTCTATTGCCCCATAAAGTCCTAATGCCCCATAGAGCCCAATTGCCCCATAGAGGTGTATTGCCCGATAGT
>NW_009909750.1:21951-22610 GCF_000696875.1 Nestor notabilis | reverse complement strand
TATATATATATATAAAAAAGAGAAATACAGAGAAACTTACTTTCCAAGAAAAAGAACTTCTTGCAAAGGTTCACTTGCAGGGAACACAAGAAATGCTTGTTCTTTTCCACATGGGTAAAAACTGGTGGAAAGGAGGGAAACAGAATTAGTAGGGCAGGAATATAGCTGGGAATCTTTTCAGTCAGTTTCTCTGTAAGAGAGGAAAGCAGTCCAACTTCTCTAGTTTGGATAGAAATACCCATATGTTAAGATTTCCGTTTAGGGGAATATATTGGGTAAATCCCATTTACTAAAATAATTTCTGTAAAATAATCCAGAGTTATCTTTACAGATCTGTTGTTGATTTTAAGCCTCTCTCAATATTATGCGCTAAACATTCTGAAGTGCGATCTCAGCTAGCAACTACATATTCACAAATGTTAGCAATTCAATCAAAAAAACCCCAAAAGCAAAGCAGCTAAAGAGATAAACTGTGCTTTGAAAGAAGAGTTTTAAAAACACATCAAAATACTTTCCTTCACAAATCTCACAGAAGCTCTTTGGTCATTTCTACTCTTCCAAACAAACTGCAGTCTCTTCTCGAGCACAGACCAGAAAGCAACCATCTCCTGCGGACCACTGCATTCACATTTGAGTAGCTTTGCTGCATTCTGACTCAG
>NW_009909750.1:0-21920 GCF_000696875.1 Nestor notabilis | reverse complement strand
AGGAAATGACCATCACGCTAGGTTTTTCCAGCTTGTGCTAAGCACAATGCAAAAAAAACCCCAAAACTGCTTTACTAATGTGACATTTGAATAGACTACGCTCATTGTGCCAGCAGCTATCACATGTTCAACCTGTTTCATGCCACATTTCTGCTAACACTGGATGGGTTTTAACAATGGGCATTTCCCTGTCAAGTCTAATCAATGCGAGACTTTGCACTAGAGTTACGGAATGTGACATACTGATCCATGCTTGGTTTATTGTCAGCTCTACAAACTGCTATGAAAAATGCCTTGATTCTTTTCACAAAGACATAGTTTTCCATGGGATAGGTAATGAGGTTATTTCTTAAATAACTAAGCACAAAAGAGAAACCCTGCAAATATACAGCAAATACTTGTGTATTATTGACTGCTTCTCAAGAGACTAATACGAAACAGAAGTATTTATATCAGAAGTTACTGCACAGCCCTTGCTTGATCTCTCTTAATCCTCTGCAATATCACAGAAAGACAAAATAGCTTTTTGTATTCAAAATGGAGTTCATGGGTCTCTGATCATTTAGTATGAGAAGTCATGTAATATCCATGTGCCATCCTATATTAAAAAAATTAAAAAAACAATAGTTAATGTTCTTTTTTTTTTTTTTTCTTTTATTTCCCCCCACCAGTAAGTAGGTAGGAATATTTTCATCTAACACAAGGTTCAGTTTATTCAATATCGTGACACTGGCTCTTAAGGTACTTTCTATATCCTTTGCATATTCGTATCACCAGACTCCATTTCGTCTTAACAATACCCTTGGCAATACTTTTTGTTATTCCAATAACTCACATTATATGAGTTATTGGAATATGTGAGTTCAGTTAGTACCAGAAAATGGTATGAATAACAGCAAATGCCTTATTGAAACATACTATCTGCAATGACTTTCTTTCTAGCTAAAGGCTACTACAGCCTTGATATGAATCTTAAAACTGACTATGATGTAGAAAAAAATGTTTTATTAGTTAGGCTTGTAGACACAAGCAAAATCTCTTCCAATATTTCTTAAGAAGAATTTTCCCCTCATATATAATTCATGAACTATTTATATAGCAATATGCTGAATGACTACTTAATGTGACATACGGTTGTGGGTTGCTTTGTAGCTGTTTTAAGAATAACAAAGGGCAAAGGATCTGATCTCTTAAGAGCTGTCTTGATTTAAACAGACTATTAATTACACTAAATTGATAAGTAAAAAGAGATGGCTTGAAAATTTTATTTAAAATGTTAACAGTTAATTTTGGAAATGTGCTAGTCATACAGAATTCATCTCATTTAAAATGATTTTTAATTGTTTCACAACCTGCTTACTTGGGCTCTTTTAGCATTTTCTCTGGTACTGTTTTCTCACTGTCAATGGCTTTTCCTTTATGACTCTGAAACCAAGAAGTTATCTACTCCAATAAGAGTATATTTCATGATAGAACTCATGACCTTACTATTCTTTTAGGGAAAGGTTACACATTCTCCTCTTTGGTAGTAAAGGTGGTTTATGGCAAGTTTCTCAAATATTATTTAGTTCTTTTTCTCTGCTTTAGTGCATATGTCCTTAAGAAGCTCTTCTGAGAACTGAACAGACTGTAGGACATTGATTCTAGAATACAATTCAAAAAGATACAAAATGATAGATAAATAAAAAGCTTCCCAGTGTTTCTTAATATAAGCATAAATGTTTAATCATATGACCTACAGACATGTCTAGCATTATCTTTAAATTAGGCATTATTCAAAGCCCATATGAATTTCAGAATACATGAAGATAACACCATGGAAGTTTACTTCCTTGTATGCTTGAATGTAAGTAATTAAAGTAAGTCCAGAAATACAAGCAAGTAACTTTTTCTTTTTTAATAAAAATGACTCTTGTACTGGAAGTTATTAAGTGACATACACAAAATGTAAGATCCCCAAAATGTGACCGAATTATTTTTTCTTTGGACATGTTTTCTATGCTATATGATTTGGGAGGGAGTATATGAGGCAAAAAATACAGAAAATTAATCTAGATTACATCATTCAGTGAGAAATTCCTCTTCACACAGGAGAATAATTCATTATAATAAGTTCCAATTAACCTTCAAAATAAGATTTAAATAGTAAGTATTGCATTATATTTGTCCTAATCAAGCTGAAAATAATCCCAGATTAGTCTTGAGATGAAGATGTACTTGCTTTTTCTATTGTAGTTAAAAGCAATCTGGCTAATACTTAAGTATGTTTACCTTGGCTCGCTCTGTTTCAGACATTTTTGGGGATATGAATATGTGTAAAGATTTTACAATATTGTCTATTTTGTCTCAATAGGGAAGTGAAAACAGGTGGAAGATTATACAGGGCAGTACTGATACTGAAGTGTTCAGTACTGATGTTGCAGATAGTCCCAATAGCTTGAAAAGAAAAGGGGGAAGTCTGAGAAAACAATACTTTAACCTGGATATACTGAGCTGTTTTAGTATTTAATTTAGTTCACCTGAAGCACATCTAAAAATAGTACTGCTGGGATGAAAATTATTTGTATTTTGCCAATATAGCGATAGTTGTCATATGTTCCCTTTTCACTCGACATTATTATATATGACTAGAATTGCAATGATGTAACTGAAAAAAAATTTGTATAAAGATCTTATTGATGTATTTAAAAAAAGAGTAAACACAAAACCTCCAGCTGTTATGAAAAAAATATTAGTAATCTTCTTGACATGTGGTAAAGCTAAATTGTATGTCTTCAACTGCATTCATGGAAACTGAATCATCCCAACAAGAAGTATCAGTAAGGAGACATTAACTGTGGCTGTAACGTGTTTTGCCCTCCTACAAAATCCTTGCAGGAAAAAGTCCATTTGACCTGATTTATACATAAGGGAAATAATTTTAGAACTGTACTGAATTTTGTACATATTTTTTTCTTTTCAAGCACTTGTTATTATCACCCTGCACCAGCCTTATTTTTAGCTAACTTTCAGAAATATTTTTCTTTGGCAATGAGAAGTCCCTCAAATAATAAGACAAAACCACCTCTTGTTAGGTTTATATACTCTAACTGTAAGCAAATTACAGTCTATGAACTTTATGGTCTTGCAACTTAGTTATTTTGTTATGTTTTTTTAATTTGAGTGTTTCTGCTGAAAATGTAGCAGCATCACTATAGCTCCACAGGAAGCATCACAGCAACTCTGTGGAGCTATGCAAACAGAGTACAAAACTATGTTCCTGCATGCACACCCATCATTCTGGATGCAGGTACATGAAATAAAACTCTGTGTGTTGAAGTGGATGAAACCAGTTAAAGTAGTTAGTGTCAAATTATATGCACAGCTTTTATTTTATGCCATTAAGGAATACAGAAATCCTCTTTACCAAGAGCAGTACCAGACTGGATGTATCTTTGTAACTACTGTGAATGATCTGGGACTGTCAGAGCTCCATAAAGTGCTATCACCAGCCTCAGAATCACTGGAGTGTTCTGCTCATGAGATTTGCTTAACTTAGATTAATGCTTATATAGGACTTAAACTTCAGGGACACCAATATGAATCACTCTGCTTTTAACATGTTATTTAGCAGTGAAATGTGGCATTTTTTTACCCATTGTGAACTGTCAGAGAAAGAGCTTAAGTACTACTGGATGTAGCATTTCAAGCCAAGGGCAGAACCTTCATGGGCTGAGATGCTATATACAGCAATATAGAGACTGTGCTCTGTAAGGAACCACACTAGTACGATTGTTTTCCCAAAAGCAATCCTCTCCAATGGTAGTCTCAATATCTCCCTGAGAGCTAGTTTTGAAGTATTAGCCCACACCAGACCTCAGACTTTGAGTCAGATTTTCCTCAGTGAGCAGAAGAAAAATTGGCTCTCCTTACTATGTATACGTCATCCCATTCTACATCATTTCTAAAGTACACAGCAATGTGCTGATGATGAGCTAAAATATGATATCCTCTGGGTATTTCTGAAGGCACCATGGTCACCAGGGGTTGCCCTGAGACTAGTGCTACTTCTGGGAGCATGTTCAGGCCTTGAGCACCCTTCAGGCTGGATACGAGGAACAGAAAAAAACAACCAATTTGTCCATAACATCTATCAAAATCCAGTTAAAAATGCAGTGTATCTTTCTCACAAGTGTTTTGGATGGAAATATACTGCCACAACAGCAGCTAATCCAATCAAGTCTAAATTTGATCAATATGAATCTGCAAAAAATTGGAAAATCTGCACAGTTGGAAAATGTGTTTAAGCAAGAGTTGCCTATTTCTATTTTGGGACAAGGACAACCTCAATTTTCCCAATTTTCATCATCCAAAAGAGTTAAACTGGTGAAGTCCTACAAACTTAATGGAGGGTATGATACTGTCTTTACTTTGAGCAAAGCTACAGCATTTTGATGCCATTTGTGACTACAACAATGGAAGGGTTAAACTAAATCTGAATGTTTCAAGTGTGCCAGTTGAGCATATTCAAAATACAAAATCCAAGAGAGGAAAGCATTGCTTCAGAAATTTTGGAAGTAATCAAGGCATATTCAGAAACACAGCTTGTATATTAAACTAATTAGAAAGAAAGGAAAAAACAATCATCACAAAACAGATAGAAAGAACATAAAATGGAATTCTAAAGGATTAAAAAGCAATACATAGGTCCATAGAGAGTCATTACACTTGCCTATTTACCTGGTTTAGTGCAAATTAGTAACTGAAGCCAGGTACTGGTATTTTCTTAACTGGTAATAATGAATAGGGATTTCAGTTTAAGTGGTTTGCAACATATAATACAAGGCTAGAAAACTAGAAAATGGAACACCAGCAAGTTCTGAATTTCAATTAATGTAATATAAACATCAACACAGCAGCTTTTCAGTAAGTATTCCAAAGGATAATCTATACAGTATCACAAAGGTTTTCTATACAGTATCACAAATGAGCAGCTTGGATGAGGCTTATGGAATAAACAAGGAAGTGAAAAACAATTTCTGCCTTCTACTAACTAAGAAAATACTTCTTGATGGAACAGAAACATAACCAAGAACATCTTAAAGTACCAGATGTTTTAAACGACAGTTTTCTTTTAAATATTTTAAATAATGAACCTCCTCTGCTTTTACTTAAGCAAGTGAATAGGAGGCTTCTGAATGTTCTACTACATAAGTCTCTGTTTCAAAAAAAGATACTAAAAAGATGCATAAATGACCTTATTTACTAGACATGAGTGGACAACACATATTTCATTATGTCTTCATTTCCAGGGTGCTGAATGCATACAATTTGCAAAGAAAGATGATCTGCCAAAAAAACCCCAAACTGTAGAAACATAATATCTATTTGGAAGCTAAGAAGCATTAGTTTTTATTTATGCTATTACTTTTGCACGGAAAGCTCCATGATTGAAGTACCAGTACAGCATACTGCTATGTGTTAGCCTACTAGACCACAGTTTATAAAGTTACAAGTATTGGATTAATAATCAGTGCAAAAGGCAGCATTGCATCCACTTCCATGTCTCTGCAAATGCAGACCACATAATTTGTGGCAAGTTAAAATATACCTTTTTCCTTGGGCTTGGCTTCTTGACAGAAGGAGCTCCCTGTGAAATTGGATAAAATCCAGTTCTAGTTTCTCTTCTAGAGTCAAACGATGACAGTATTACTTGAGGACTTCTGAGCTCATATTTGTTCTTCTCTGCTTCTGGAAGGCTCTCAGAAAGTGCACCCTAAGAAAAAGCACCCTGAAAGGCATTTCCCATTAACTGTGGTGAATATACTTTGCAACAGCAAGCACATATAACTTCAAACTGCAGTGCAAGGTTGACAGTAAATGAGCCAGATCTGGTACTGGAATCAACCTAGCTGTAATAACATGTCGTTCTGGATGAGCTAAGTTAATCTGGTTTGTAGGAGATGCAGCCAAACTTACGTACCATTTCCCACTTCATCATCCCATGCTAATATGCTGAGGTTTGTCTTCAACCTGTGCCAATATATCCTGCCTATCTATAAGCTGTCACTGTACTGGGTGTTAAGCTACAGAAGACTGCTTTCTGAAATGTGATAGGAGGTATCCTAGAAGACAGAAAAAGTTTTACCTTTCATTCTCAGAGTTTCCAAACTTAGACATGTCTCAGTTTGAAAAGGGTATCTCAGAGGATCAGTAACCATGGAAAATGGAGACTTTCATTTCCACTTACTCAAAACTTTACGCAAATGTTGCTGTTCACATCATGTCTGGCTGTGTTCCCCCATACAGATGCCATCTAAAGTTTTGTCATGCCCATTAACATCTTGCGTGTTTGAAGCAAAAAGCCTTGCAGTAGAAAGCCTGAGAAACTTCAACTTGCATGCCTTTTCCCCTGAGAGACTCCTGTTTCTGAATGGCCATCCCAGAACACTGCTATATGGACAGATCATAAGACAAAGGTGGACTGAGGGAGAAACAGCTACTACAATAGTGAATTTTATGTAAGCATATTCACCAGACCAAATGACTGCTGCAAAAAGCCAGTCACACATCACACAGCTGAGGCCAGTTTTATACATCAGATCAAGTCAAATGAGCAACCTGTAAGCAACGGAATTCAAATGGAAGTTTCCAGATCGCAGATTAGTTGAATATACTAACAGTTATGGCTTTAAATGAACAAACAAATTCTAAATACACATCTAAGATTGATTGTTGATGACAAAGCTGCTTTCTTTTAGCAAATGCACTGCATATATTCAGATAAATGAGAGCTATCTGTATAGTCCTACTGGACTGAATAAGCGTATCTGAGAAAGGACTGCCAGAACATGCCTGCCCCTTGGTGAAATTCTTTTGACCAAATGATTCAGACTGAAATTTCTGACTTACTTCATCCAGTCTTAGTGGCAATTTGGCCATATTAATGAATCACTCTATTTCTACAGCAAAAGGTGATAGAATATCATGCCACCTATGCCTAAACCTCTAGCTTTCAATGATCCCACTCAAATGCACAAAATTAAAAGCTCTGTACAGCATTTTCAGTGATGCAATTTATGATATAGTTCAGCAATAAAAGTATTCTTTACTTCTAGGCCAGAGTGGTTAAAAGCTTTTTGATTAGCAGAACAGCAACAGGGCATACTGATAATTCATTTGACAAAATACTGTAAACTAGATCCTCTTGAGTAAATCAAGAGTGATTCAACCAAATGATATGCAATACTTGGAAATACAATGTGAACAAATCATATCAGCTTTTGTCTTAAAAAAACCCTTTGTTTGGAAAAAAATGCCTTCTTCCTGTTGCTTTCCAAATGGTAGCCTGTAGTTCTAAAGATGTGTTAAGAAAAACTTAAGGGATTTGTTCATCAAATTTACTCACTGAGTTTAGCTTGGAAAATGACAGCAAATATTAAATCTTGGATGCAAACATTTTGTTAGGACATATGTACATGCCTTTCTCAGGCAAAATTCCTATTTATGGGGATAACAGAAAGAAAGCTGATAGAATTAAGTACTAGAAGAATACTTTATGTTTTCATAGACTCATAGAATGATTTGGGTTGGAAGGGACCTTAAAGATCATCTAGTTCTCACTCCCCACCTTCCACAGGTTGCTCAGAGCCCCATCAAACCTGGCCTTGAACACTTCAAAGGATGGGGCAGCCACAACTTCTATGGGCAACCTGTTCCAATGCCTCACCACCCTCACAGTAGAGAATTTCTTCCTTATATCTAATCTAAATCTACCCTTTTTCAATTTAAAGCCATTCCCCCTTGTCCTATCACTACATGCCCTTGTAAAAAGTCCCTCTCCAGATTTCTTGCAGGCCTCCTTTAGGTACTGGAAGGCTGCTAAAAGGACTCTCCAGAGCCTTCTTTTCTCTAGGCTGAACAAGGCCAACTCTCTCAGCCTGTGTCCACAGGAGAGGTGCTCCATCCTCTGATCATCTTTGTGGTCCTCCTCTGAACTCACTTCAACAGGTCTACATCCTTCTTCTGCTGGGGGCCCCAGAGCAGGATGCAGTACTGCAGGTGGGGTCTCACAAGAGCAGAGAGGAAGGATCACCCCCCTTGACCTGCTGGCCATGCTCCTTTGGATGCAGCCCAGGATACGGTTGGCTTTCTCAGCTGCAAGTGCACACTGTCAGCTCATGTTGAGCTTCTTGCCATAGAATCACAGAAGTATTGAATAGTTAGGGTTGGAAAGAACCTTAAGATCATCTAGTTCCAACACCCCTGCCATGGTTGTCAACCAACACCTCTCAAGCCTGTCAAGGTCTCTTTGGATGGCATCCCTTCCCTTTAGCATGTCAACTGCACCACACAGCTTGATGTCATCAGCAAACTTGCTGATGGTGCACCCAATCCCACTGTCCATGTCACCGACAAAGATGTTAAACAGCACTAGTCCCAATACCAACCCCTGAGGAACACCATTCATCACTGGTCTCCACTTTTCTTGGTTTCTGCTTCATAGAACAAAACCCTTTTTGATGTTTCTAGAGTTTGTTACTGCCCCATTTATTCAGCTTTTAACTGTGTAATCTCTGCTAAAGCAAAAGTCAGATTGAATTGACTAGGAGAATGACACAAACCACCGTTTAATTTCTCCTTGGCTCTGTTATTGAAAAAAAGTTGTGTTTTTTTAATTGTCACATTATTAAATCTTGGAAACAACTGTACTTTATAATATATGTCTCCAGCCAGGGAATATCATCAGTAAAGAACTATGATGGCATCTAGTAATTCATAAAAACTGCAGGATACTGTTCTCTATCCAAAAAGATAAACTTATTTTAATACACTGCGTTGTGCAGAAAGGAGCAGACAAGATATCTCAAGGACAGTGTTTATGAATACACAAATTGTGGCAGTCCCACTGGCAGGATATCAAGTCTGAAGGACTTACTGATCGAGCATTATGTGAATGAAGTATTTGATACACTCACACAGACTTGGTATCACGTCTAAATGAGACATTACCGCTTCGGATGTGTCTCACATTCTCTGTGCATACAAGGTGGAACCTTTGGCTTATTACACCAGTGGTTCTGAAAGAGCTTTAGATCCCACTCACCATCAATAGCAATCCTTAACCATTTCACATGGTAAGATTTTAACTTACCTGCTCAGAAAACGAAACTAGAGCATTATGCATTACAACTGTCTTTAAAGATTACAAGACATCTTGCAGTGACACCTTAATAACAATATCATTAAGATCTAAATGGAACAAAAAAGGACCTCCAAAGTAAATGCCCACTATCTTTTCTAAGAACTCCGCAGTAAATCTTGCTCTTGCTTATACTTGTGCAAAGCCACTGAGTTCAGTTCCATTGACTGACTGATGTTGCATGAATGTAACTGAGCACAGAATACAATTTATAAGATTGCTATCTCAGAGTTTTGGTATCCTTACAGAGCAGGGTTTTGAATCAGAGAAAAGAGAGAGCAGCTGTTATGATGAATCTGGGAGAGTTTTATGAATAGAGTGGACAGAGGGAACATTTAGGAAATATTTAGGAAAACCAGCTTCTAAATTGGCATGCTAGGGAACACAGCAGAAAGCACATACATAGGGAGAAGGTATGAATGTAATAAAGCCAAGTTTGAGTTGATACACAAGGTGAATTTGGGGAAGAGTTTCAAAGATGCAGAATTACACAATTTAGGAAGACAGCCAAGAAAGATACAAGAGGTTTAGATAAGGGGAAGGGAAGCAATGGAAATGCCAAGTCAGCTAGGAAAGAGTAGGTTACATATTACAAGTTACAGAATCAAAGTAACAAAGTATTAAGGCACAGGCAGAGGTGAAAGGTGGGGAAAATTTTATGTATTATACCAGAATAGATGATAGGAAAATTTGGTACTGATCTGAATATGAAGAGAAATGGAGAAATCAGACATGACTTCTGTTGCCCACCACATTGATGAGAATCAACATGGTAAACAGTAACAGAATTATAAAGCAGGAGAGGATGTAGGTAGAAAATGTGGAATTCATTTTAATACTGGAAATATGAGTAAAATAGCTACAGCAAAATTTTAGAGAAACAGCCAAAGCAAAATTCAGGAGCAAACTGCTTTATTTTGTTCCATAACCAAATTCTCTCACTACCAAGAGCAATCACAAGTGCTAGAAGCTATTAAAAAAAACCAAAACAAAACCAAAAACCTCCCCAAAAACCACCAAACCAGCAAAAAAATAACAAACAAACAAAAAAACACAACAGGAGAGACTGGGGAAGAGGGATACAGGGAAGAGATGCATTTACAACATTTATTCCCCAAGTTATCAGATCATGAACATGACAAATGGCTTGGTCTTTTAACAGGAAATCCTATTAAAGGTAAAGGCTAGACAAGGTGTGGATGGTGGGGTTCATAACAGATCCTTTAGTATTTTTGAAGAAACAGTATTTTCTCAAACAACAAGCAAACCACAAAGCACAACAACAGGTCTGTGGTAGAGCTGACAAACATGAACGATTCAGAGTAACATGGTTTCATTCTATATGTACAGCAACGTTAAGAGTACCGATGAATGAGAGAATTTGTGGCTCCAGGCTCATACAATCAACTCAGCACAGTGAAGAACATGACAAAATAAGGTCTGAAAATTGGGGAATTCGGTTTGGGCGCTGTATTTCTTTTTTAAGTGGACACGTAATCCTCATTGTTTGTGATTGATCCTGTCTCAGCCTACAACTGAGATGACATTTCAATCCCAGCTCCCTGAAGCTCAGAGGTTTCTGATTTAAAAGATCAACTAAATGGAATTTTTTCAAATGCAAGATTATTTAACAGATAGTCTAAATAATCCCTCCTGTGAATATGAAACTAACTTTCATGCTCTGAAAATGCTTTGGGGTTGGGTTTGGTTTTTTTTTTACCTTTTTCTTTTTTAGTTGGTTTTGTTGCTTTTGGTTTTGTTTTCCCTTGTACCTGGATGACTCAAATCCATTTTAATCCTTACCAGTGAGGACATGAGTAGTTGGAACAAATGTAAGACAAAAATGTAAGATTTAAGTAAGGACCATAAAACTATACTAATCTTACCTCCTGTGAAGTGAAGATCATGGAACGTACTCCACTAATTCCTGCATTCAAGTGGCAGAATCAAAGAAGAATTTATATTGGAAGGAGCCTCTGCAGGTCATCTGCTTCAAACGTTACTTCCTGAAAAGTCCAGAAAACAATATTGCAACACTGACTACAACAATTTAGTACAGCTCAATGAGTGAGAGTGTTGGACTCACTCTAACCCATGTACTCACAAGAACCAAGATGTATGTAGCCAAATAGTCTGTCCAGCATTCGTACTGGACATACATTCCTTGCAGTGGCAGGGTAGACAAGGGATGCCACCTATCCAGTCCTCATCCTAACTTCTCTTTTCTTTTTTAGGCTGGCAACCACGTGCTGCTGCTGGATGTGCCTTTCTGTTGTCTTTAGACACCAACAGCAAAAAAATCTCTTCTTTTTGTCCCACCTCTGTGAGTCATCAGGATTTACTGACCTGTCTCCTGAGGTGGGTTCCCTGAGAAGCTGTGGTGTAAATGTGTGCTGTTATCTTAATGACCTGCTAACCTGGGTGCCATCAGCAGCTATTCTCCCATTCCAACAATTGTTCTCCCATTGTTACTTTGGTGCTTCCAGACCTACACAATCCTATTCATACCAACCAAGGTTCCCACTGCTATTCTCAGTAGAGAAGGTCTGGAGAGAAGGTCTCAATAGAGACAGGTCTGGAGTTATAGTTGCCCAGAGCCTTGCCCATTTTAATTTTGGATACACCCAGTGATGATGGAAGGTCCGCAACCTCTCTAGGCAATATGTTTTGATGATTCTGATTTTCAAAAACAGGTCCAACATACAGTGCATTTTCCAGGAAGGGTTACAGAGGCGGGAGTGTGTTGCCTCGCACATTACTCTTCCATGCTTCTAAATCCATTACAATATATTGGGGAAAGTACAGAAATATGTGACAGTTCAGGATAAGAGCTGAAACTGCAATTTTCACATCGAGAATGAGCATTACTATCTTCTCATAAAAAAAGACCACATCAGATAGAATACTTTTGCTAGTGACTGTTGTTCAGCTGGAATAAAACATCACATTTCTGCAAATGCAGAAGAAAAGTAGCTCAATATATTTATTTGAACAATTTGGACAAATTAATGTTTTCATCTACAAGTACCAAATGTGTACAATAATATTTAGCTAGATAATTTTATCTGATGTTTCAAGAAAAATATTCAGTCATAGCTGTGCTCTACAGTCAGTACTCTAAAGGGATATTGATGGAGGGAGAAAGAGCAACACACACATACCAACACAGACATTCCCCGCCTGTAAGACCACTTTGGGCAGAGGACACAAGATGTCTCTATTTAGATGCTGATTCAAGACTGAAGAAAAGAAAGATTTATCAGAATTATCAGGGAGTTACTTAAATAAAAGAGAAGCTTTGTTTAAACAATTTAAAGCTGAGACACAATGCCATTATCACAATGCCTCATATTAATTATTATGTTTGCTCTTTCCGGCCTGTCACAATGATGAACAATAATGATGGCACAATGTGAGATATTCGGCATTTAGCTAACTCAGTCTAGGCAGGGGATTAAAGATGTCTCTATACTCTATTCATTAACAATGGCCCTTTCCAGTTCCAAATGTAACTAAGAGAAACCCTAAAGCTTCTGTGGCCTGTGCGTATCTTGCCTGTCATATCCCAGATCCTTAAAGGCAGCTGCAGAAATTCAATGGCCACAACTCTTAACCTCCGTCTTTCCAGGGCAGCTGACTCTGTGGGGAGGCAGAGCAGAGGTCTACTGCTTTAGTTGCCTTCCTCTCAGACGTCCAGAAGACCAAAGACCATCTCTGGTGTGGCAGTGCCATTCTTTTCTTATGCGAACAAAAAATTTTGGGGATGGGGAGCTTCATGGACATCTGGAGCTGTACACAGGAAGTGAGCTTTGTCAGTGTCCTCACTGGGACCCATGGGTTTAATGAAACAGACCAACAATTTTTGCCCATTTCCTATCAACACAATTCCCTGTGGTTTCCCCACGGTAACTTTGCTCATCAGTGAATGTATGATGCTTGTTGTTTGCTGTCTGGCACACTGCATTTCTTTCTACAGATGGGTGAATAACCATTCATATCTGTGACTAGAGTCTTTCTTTTGCTAGAGATATACAACTGGATTTGTGGAGGGCAGCTGCTCAGTATTTGTGTGTCAGTCTGAGTGGCCTAGTATGTCATGCTGGACACATGATGTCATTTCTGGAGCAGGCTTCACAGGAATTGTGCTACTGTTTAATCCCATGAATGCTGATGAAATTGCTTTCCCAAGATTTGTTTCTTCTCTCAGAATAATATGAACTTGCAATATGTGGTTTCAGTTTGATTTTTTTTTCTACAAGTCTTCCAGACTTTGCCGATTATCTGAGCGCTCCACACTCCTTCAGAGTATTCTCTAGAAAATTTGATCTAAACATTGCATTGTGTATTGGTAGTGCAGGTTTAAGTATTTTACAGGCATACTGTCAGGATAGAAATTAATTCTGATCCACATTCCAGTCCAGAATCCCGCTCCTAATTCATGTTTCTTCCCCAAAGACCCATATCGTCTTTCCTACCACAGGAAAACAAAAACAAACAAAAAGCCACACAAACCCCAGCAAACCGTTCCAATCCATTTCAGCTCAAAACTGATGCCAAATAATATTAATCTCCTCCTCTGGAATTTTCTGACATACCCTACCTGCTGCACTTCTGTCTGTTTAGATCCTAAATTCTGCATGGCAAGGGCTGTATTGCATCTTTTTCATCAAAGATACTGCTAATGTTTTAACAACAAATAATGAATCTAATCCATCACCTATGTGCCTTACTATAACACACACATACACACTTGAATTCTTATTTTATGCATATAGAAACATCAAAGCAGATGTTGATTGAAGCTGCCCCTTGTCAATACTCCAAACGTCCCAAGACAAATGCAATTTTTCAAACATGATCAAAAGAGCTCTGGGTCAGAAGTAATGGGGTGATATTAACCTGAATTTCTAATACAGACAGTCATGTGCTGATCACTGTATTATTTGTTGTTGTTGTTTCCCAGGAGTTACTATTTGTCATAGCATTATTTCATCCTTCTTTTTGCTCTTCACCAGTGCTTTAGCTAACATTGCTAGTGTGTAAGCAGCAAAATAAATCATCTAGGATAACGCTTTGAAATACCTTTTAAATAAATATCTGTGCTCCAACAAGGTTGGGTTTTCTGTACGCACACAGACAAGATCATAAGCAAAAAAAAGGTGTTAAAAACCTAAGCATAACAACACAACACTGCTATTGAAAGAGGTGGAGAGTGAAGCAGTAAAAAGGAGGATGCATCAAATATGCAGCAGGATTGTTTGTTACTATTTTACAGTCAGTGGATAGATACTTCTTTTTTGGACACTCGCATAGAATTATGTCCACAGCTGCTCTTTATTGATCATACTGTGTGAAATTGTTTCTTTTCCTTGAGCAACAGACAAAATGTGACAGGGGTGAACTTGCTTGTACAGTAATTCACAGCACCGTACATAGGCAATTTCCATACATGTATCTGTGATGTCAACTTGCACCCTTAGTCTAGTTGGCAAATATAAATATACATGTGTGTATATTTGCATAATTTAAAATACGATAGCTCTCTTGAGAGGGCAGCAAATATAAATGTGTGTGTGTGCATGGACTAGTACTAGGGCTGTTACCCTCTCCAGAGACCTACAGAATCTCAAATACACACACTATATGAGCTATCTATACACCCAACAAAGAGTGAGTCAAGCATCATACTGATGTTATTAAAACTGAAAACAAATTACAAGACTGACACAACTAACATTTCTTTTTATGAATAATTTTACTGAAACAGAAAAATAGGCAGAAGACTTGATTTTTAACAGGGAACTAAATTCAGAAGGCTGTTCAACTTATTCATAGCCATATCTGAATAACAAAATTGCATTAAAAAGAACCGCAGCAAGTTTTTGTCTATATTTTAGTGTGACATGCCTCCCTCCTCCGTGTCCCAAAGTCAATGAGAAGTCATATTTTAATAAGACTATCTCAACATGTCGTACTGAAGCCTTACATTTATGCTGATGAACACATGGAAAATTATCCTCGGTCCCCAAAAATCACACCAGCATGAAGCAGATGTTTTGGACATGTTACAATAAATTCATGAAAAGAAGCTTCATAACGCAAATGTTGCCAGATCCATAAGCACAGCACACTGCTCTGGGACAACCTATCTTGGGAGATATACCAGGGAAAGGTAGGGAGACATCACTGCATTCAATGTTTCTCCATTTCAGGGTTATAAAAAGCTGTAACTTCCTGTCACATGGCATCGATGGGCAAGGCAGCCATGTAAGAGAGTTTGTTTCATTTATTCTTCAGAGACCGATGACGTAATATTTACTAGAAACATACTTCATGTAGAATTTTTGTGGGATTCATCAATATGCAATAGTATTACTACATTTTTGCATCACCTGCACACCATTAATTTTCAGCTCTGCCTCACTTCAAGTCTTGTAAGAGCTGTTTTCTCTGTTTTGCCATCCAAGAAAGCATTCTTTTTCAGATCCCTACTTGAGCATGTACAGGTATGTACATGCTTAAGTTCAACTGAAAGTAGATGTATGCGTAAGTGTGATCCTATTGTCTTAAGATAAATCTAATTCTAGGATATGATTTGGCAAAATACAACATGTAAAATAGAGATGTGATGCTTGAGAAAACATTTTGGTAAGCTTCCAGGGACTTACCTGTTAGCTGCCAGGCTGGTTTACAGCTCTGGGCTCAATCTATTCATCCATCCATCTATCCATCCATCCATCCATGACCAAAGTGTCTGACTAATAACAAAACCAAATGATTCATGGTTGGTGTGTTCTCTGTTCAATTTGTCCTGTGGGAGACATGGTATTTTAAGGTGTTAATATTTCAGGCTAAAAGAAACTTATGGTATAAAGAGGGTGGGGTTTATATTGTTCCTAATTTTTAAAAGGCAGAGAGGGACAGAAATGATTTTTTTCATTGTTAGATGATCTTTAAATGAACAGGTATCCATGCCTGTCTTCTCAAATGTAAAGTATCACCTAATGGCCAGTCAGGAATAACATAAACTATGCCGCTAGAAGGCGCTCTTTTTTTAGATAGATCTGACTAGTAAGATTATATTTTATTTCCATTTACTTAACAAGTGTTATTCAAGGCATTGACACTGAACTTAATAGCACAAACATCAAGGATTTATCTCAGAGACCTATAGGGAGGATAAGACAACTCCAAGTCTGCCATGGAGATGGCATAGAAGAAAGGAGACATATATTAGAATATCAAAAAATGCAGAGAGCGCTTCCACCTAAGAACTTTGCTCTAGTGATACAAACAAAATGAGGAATTAACAAAAGAAAATAGCATCTCTCTTTAACAATAAAGTACTTTCTAGCTGCATTATTATTGTATCAAATTGCTATAGAGAAAGGCATAACTATTCACATAAGCTGAGTACCTAACTCATGCTGTGAACGAAGCATGCAGTCATAGAGTGCACAGACATTTCTCCACTAATGCCTGCCAGAAGGGATGATCAAATAGTCATGTTTTAAAGGGGGAGCTGAGCACTAGGTTAATAAGTGTTTTCACTAGTGGACTTGAGGGAAATATAAAATAACCTCTCATAAATTGTATGAACTGCACAAAAATCTGGCAGAAACATAAATAATTAGGATGACAGAATTATTTGGCAAAACAGCCAAAACAAAAATGCACCTGAATGCAACCTGATACACAGTCTGGAAATAACAAACCAGTCCTTGAGAATAGGGAACTGTCTAATGCAAACCAAATAATCTGAAAGAATATAGAATAATGGAATTGAATACTTTGGGTTGGAAGGGACCTTTAAAGGTCATCTAGTCCATCCTCCCTCCAATGAGCAGGGACATAGAAACCACAGAGGACAAATCACTGCGTATGAGATCTTAGCAACATGGACTTAGCAACATGGGATGGGTGAGGAGGGAAACAGCTAGTTTTTAGCTCTAGATACCATTACCATTTATGATTTGGTAAGAGTAAAACAAAGGTATTTTGCGTAGTTCTGATATTCACATTCTATAAAGGATCTTGAAAGATTGGACAGTTTCTTCAAAAACAGCGAGATCGTCGCTAAAAAATTATTCAGCAGCTGAATAAAACTCCTTCAAGAGAAGGCTTTAAAGAGCTTGATCTGTTCAGTTTATCAGAGAATAAGAGGTAACTTGATTGCGGGAATAAAACATCAGGTACAAAAGCACTTTTTGATTTACTGGACACAGTAAAATGTCTATAATATACTGAAAGCAAAGCCAAGTACCACAGTATTACAAAACATCAGCTTTCCACTGAATATGTGTATTACAATACAGTTTTAGTCATACAATCACGCATAGTTCTCTTCCACAGGAAGCTTCATTGAGTGTGCAGGATAGCTTGTGATTATAGCGAATGCTTTGATTTATTCTCATTGTTTAATTTGTGGCCCCAGAACCCACTCATTTTACCTAGCACCAAACACAGCACTGTTTCTTTCTTTGACTTTCATTTGGCTGTCACTTTAACAGCATATGACTGTAATTCAGTGAACTGAAAAGATACAGGAAGATAAAAGCCCTCATTGCACACACATGTTATACAACACTCCACCTGGATGAAGGGTGATTAAAACATTACCCAAAATTTCTGCTTAAGGTGTTTATATAAAATTCTAGTTAAATAAGATGAATATTTTCAATAGTGGTAGAAGCACTGGTAAGCCTTTTCAAGCTTTTTTGAGAGTTACTTGTAGGAATTGTTTAAAGAGTGAAAGGCCAGTATCAGCTTGAGGTTTGTTTCCACCACAAAATACTACTGTGGAGACACTCCAGATTCCCCATCATGTATAAGGAGGCAAATGACTTCTGTGGGTTCTTGGCAAACACCTGCAGGATAGCTCCTCAGGGGTCAAACTATACTTTCACATAAAGCTATTCCATAGTAGAAGCTTCAAGGTCAGAGGCTTTTTCAAGCAGACTGATCAGGTCACTGGTTGTGAGTCACCAAGTGGGGAATATTTCCTTTCCTCTCACAGGAGCACGTCTCCTGCCTGAGAGTTACAGACTGGCTATCCATCTATCATCTGAAACAGGAGTTTTCTTTCCTTGCCGTGAACTGCCTGCCAAGATGAGCTCCCCTGCCTGGAACACCACCTGCCCTGAAACTACTATGGAAAGGTTTGGTTTTCCTGACCAATACCTTTTGCCACAGATATTGTCAATGAAGCCTTGAAGGCTTACAAAACAAACCTCCAGCCCCTAACTGGGCCATCCACTGGCAGCACACAGTCTAATATCTACAGATTTTCCTGTCCGGGTCTCCACCAGCCTGCCCTAGTCCCAGTCCCATCTCAACCTGACTCCTCATGCCAGTCCCAGATAACTCTCTACCACCATGCTCCTTGACTCCAAGGCTATGTCTCCATCACAAGCTGCAGATCAAACCCCACCTTGTTCCATAGACATTCAGGTCCTTTCACGTTTCCACACAGCTGCTCTCAATCTCAGATTATCACACCCCTTGCTTTCTGACAGGCTGCCATTTCTCCCAATAACTTGGGCAATTCCTAATTGAGGCAGGAAAGCTGAGAGATAAGACAGTCCATCCCCATCCATTCCCCAGTTTCTGAACACTGCAACACCATCATTAATAATCTTTATAGATACTATTTTCGAAGGCAATACATATCTACCAAATGCTTGTGAACCTGAGTCTTTCAGAGGACCACAACTTTGTTACACTTAGGCTAGATTTCCTGGAAATGGCAACAGACGTCAGGCAAAGCCTTCATGAATTTCAAGTCTCTGCTCAATACTTTGGAGATACTGGAGCATCTCAGGTTTTCACTCTACCTAGACTATACTTAAATTGCTGCTGTGTAATCTAAGCTTTTACTGAATGTTTGTGTAGATCTTGTCTAGCTAGCTAATAAAAGACTTCTGACTGGAGAGTTACCACAGACTTCCATCCATTTGGAAATATACAAAAGTTAAGCCTGCACATGGCCATCCCCTCATTGCAAAATAATTTAGCTGTAAGCCACCATCAGATCTGAAAAACTGGATTCATGTCAACAGTGAAAAAGATATAAACGGGAAAAGGAAAAGTATGTTTACTTATGGCCCTTATTATGACTAAAATGCTGTGCTACATTATCATTGCAGGAAAACCAAGCTGAATGAAAACACAGAGGATTGGGCTTAAACAATTGTAGAGCTGTAATAGGTTAAAAGCTGCACATCTTGTACTCCTTTATGTATCTTTGCAAATGAATTTGAAACCTAAGGTATGTTTCCAGGAGGCCTGAGCTCTTTGCAGCTTATGGCAGCACTCTCACACTTGTAAAATGCCTTCTGTATACTAGAAAGTCACAGTTATCATATGTTATGCTACTCTAAAATACGCATATGCCAATACTATGTTATTGTCAGAACGGCAGCTTATATTGGATAGGAAGTGCTTCAGCACACAACGTGTGTGAAGGCTACAGGAGAATCTCCCGAGTTTTGCTCTCTGAGGATCCCTAATACTCCTTAGCAACCTTTCTGGAAGGACTGAAATCACAGTCTCTAGACAGCAGGTGATGTCGCTGGCTACAGCAAGCATGCACGCATCTCCAGAAAAACATTTACCAGAGACTCATGTTAGGATATAGACAAACATGTTAAACTCAGACTGATTAAAGCAAGAGGAAAACTGGCAAGCAGACTCCTGCAGTGGCCTTATGTCACCGTACAGAGTGCACAGCTATAGAGGATGCTTTCATGACAACTTAAGAACAGGCTTCCCATAAACCTAGTCTGGACCAAGGAGCATCAGAAAGCTGTGAAATGACTGTCAGAGAGACTGCGACCTAAGTGCTAGAACTGTTGAGACTATTAGAAGCGCTTATACATGTCAGAGCCTGTTTTACAGGATATATCTACAGTGGGCTATTGAGTTCTTTCCTGGTACTGCCCCAACTAACTACTACATTGTTTTTTTCTCTAATAAACTTCATCAAGTGGAGTTTGCAATTGTTCCACATGGAACAATTTCAGGAATGAAATGCCATATGGGAGCATTAACCATAAACATTTTGCCTATCCCTTCAGCTTTCAAGGCAAGATTATATTGAGTTCTGATGTTTCTCATTCCCTGCCACACAGCTAAGGGAATAGAAGTCCCCAGGTCTTTATTATATACAGCTGACCTTTTATTTCCTGCTAGGTGCATTCAATTTCAGATAGCCCAGAGTATGGTCTTGAAATGCTGTTTTCCATCATGCTAAACTAATCTGAGGTCTCCATTTTTACACATTTAATAAACTCAAGAGTTTGCTATTCAGTGTTGCATGAAAAACAGAGGTCATTCAGAAGGTTATAACTTTTTCAACAAAACAACTGTTGTGGCACTTCTGAAAGAAGTAAAGGACAAACACTTATAAATGCTGGGCAAACCACTGCAATCAACGTAAGTAAGAAATTCCACTTCTGTTTGTTTGTTTATTTTTGGTTTTGTTTTTAACAAACTAGATTTGAATTCCACTTTATCTGTTGCTGATAATACTAATTTAACTTTTATATTCAGAAATGTTTAACCCTGATTAACCCTTATTTAAAACTTAATTTCAGTAACACATCTCTTTCAAGAGAAACCTGTCTCTATTTTATATGCTACTTGTATTCATGGTTGCTAGAGCTGTGTCTTCTCTTTCACTCTATAAAACATTTTCACATCGTTTACTTAAATGGTCTCAGTAGCTCCACTTTTCATTTAACAGTCACTATTTTTCTATACTTCTCAAACTTCTTCCAGTGAATATTTAACCTTTGGGTTCTGATATGCTGATATCACATTATGTCTAGTGTTTTAAGTATAAAATCTGATATTTAGAGTACATATTACTTAAAATTTTGATTCTTGTCCACCCACTTAGTAACTATGATAGCCACACTCTCCTCATCTCATATACTATTTCCCTTTTTTTCTCTTGTTCACATCCAAGAAGATTCCCATCTAGAGCATCCCGCTGGCTGCATGCCACAGTACAATTTTGCCTTGGCCCATCGACTAATTTATTTCCTAAATCACTTAGCAACGAACCTTAATGCTCCTTAGGACCTCATCATGCAAGGTCAGCCGTGCTGTTGACATTGGGAAGTTGGTCTGAATTTTAAACTTCTGTTGAAATGCATGGTTATTCATACAACCACTACGATTCAGATGTCATACAGCCACTGCACCCATCGCCCAGACAACTGTCCTTACTGTTAATGACCTTCCCATCGGTCCTCTGACACGCGCGTTTCAGGGGCTAAGGGTGGCTAATTCTTGACTAACCTTGGTTGCCCGAGATAAGCAAGCGTTTATCACCTCTACCATCTTACCGTAGCTCTGACTTGGAATAAGCTAGGTTGACTCTGAAAGCTACAGACTCATTTTGTGTAAAACCTTTTGGTACACTTACTCCTAAAGAGAAGCAGTAATTTCTTCAATACAAATCAATCCTCTCGATATTTTTCTTTTTTAAAACTAAGTAGCGCATTTTAAAGCTAGCAACGTTACTTTATAAAACTGAATAAACCAAACTTTGTAACCCCAAAATTTCCAGGGGCGCAAAGCCAACAACAGCAATAGCAACACTGTTACCTAGGCTGATCTTAACCGAGGAGGGGAAGCCCTGTCCCCGGCAGAGAGGCAAAGCCAAGCCCACCGGTTGCAGCCCAGGGCGCGGAGTCAGCCCGTGTCGTTCCCTGCCAGCGCAGCCCTCACGCCG